>NW_011333781.1:328076-353274 GCF_000735185.1 Notothenia coriiceps
ATTTCTTACGCAATTATTCTTCAAAATATCACAAAATGACAGCAACATTCAACAACAATATGCAGATCCCAAAGTAAATGTAAAGGGTTTCTCTTGTGATTTAGTATTGCACTTTTAAAAAGTTAGGGCACTTGGGAGAAACCAATTGAAACAAAACAACAAGTGGCCCAAGCTCCAAAAACCCTGAATCTTAAACTTCCCATGATGCTTTAAATTGTGTTTAATTTTGGCGTAATGGCCACATGAGTTTGTTTTGTCAAAGTAAGTCTTGGAGCCATTAGTAACAATGGAAATGTGAAAGTCTGAAAACCGTATTTAGCATGCTTGCACTTGCATGTTTGGACCAACAACAACCAAAGTTTCCGCTTTTGGTTTACTTCCTAGTGAAAAAGGCAGCAGTGTTTTCGACGTGGTCGCCGGCTTGGTCCAGAGACTTTAAATAGAGATGACATCACAAGTTTAAAAATGGTTTTCCTCAATTTGAGGAACGTTTAAAAAAAGTTCCTTAGTCTTCAATAAGGGTGGCCTAAGGAACAACTGTTTTTTGTAATTAACTCTATTAATTCGAGGTTAGCACTTGTAACCTGAGTATGAACATGAAAACTCTAAAACAAAAATGTGGCAGCCAAATTCACTTTGAATGCCCTATAATTAACCAAAACCCATTATCAATGAAAACCTGCTATCACCCTTATATTTCCACTACACCTGTTTTCTTTTCAGTAACAAGCCCTTTTCCACTTGAAGGCTTTAAAAGTTCAGTTCTCTGTGGTCAGTTTTGATGTCATCTGAAGGGATGTCAGATATTGGCATTGTAAACCAATGTGGAATGATGTTCTTAACCACTCAATAATTGTTAATCCAAATTTGTTTCTGACAATCACAGTTTTGCCAAAAATAGCTTTAGGCTTAAAGACGCAACTTGAGGAACAGCTTTAGAGCCCTTAGGAGGGTAACCGCAGGACCAGGTAATACCATATTTTTTTGTGTGAAGACTGTGTGAAGACTTTCTTGACTATTATTTTTAGTAATGTATTCTGGATTGAATAAATATAAATTGCACACAATATAGTAAAAAGTAGTACAAATTGTGAGTCAGCAGCTTTAGTGTGAGCGCCAATAGTTGCATTTCTCCTACGTATCAGCTGGTTTGGTTTATAAGCTGGTCATAGCAGCACCTACTGCTGTTCCCACTGTGTCAAACTACACTTTGGAAGCAATACTGCTTGACAAAAATCGAACACCAGCTGTGCTGAAGTAGTTGAGCAGCATGAGGAACATAGTTAGAAGAAAATGGTGTTCAAAGACTGAGTGTGCTGAACGCCACGGTCTCTGTATTTAACCAGCGTTCAGTTACTGATCAAACTCCCTCTCCATCTAGCGCGTCCTAGAGCTAATGTTCAAACAGATCAGTTAGTCTCTATGGAAAACTTGAGAGAAACAAAAATACAAAAACATGCTAACAAAGGGGCATATGCCGTGAAGTAACACAGCTTGGAGAAAGCTCTGTGGTCTGCTCGCATGTCAGATATCAGCGTCAGAAACCTGGTATTCAGGATGTGAGTGTAATCTTTCAGACCAGTGTGGTGTCATGATGGAGTTACAGGTACAAGTAGATGGGTTCACTACTTTACATGGCCTTGTGTTCTGGTCCGTTAAACCTTGAAACTCCCTCCAGCCTCCTCAAACATTTACAGAATTATCAGAATACTCTGTTTGTATTTTTAAACTTCTGGGAACCAAAATAAAGCTGTGGAATTGGAACAACTCTCCCCTACACAAACAGGCTTGACACACACAATGCCGAGAAGATATGAAATATTTTGTATGCACAGGAAAGGCAGAACAGGTTGTTTGTAAATCCCTGTATGTGGCAAGCTGACATATACTGACAGAGGAGAGTAGTCACACTGTTGCAATGTCTGATTCATTCCGTGTGTGGAAACATTTGTTGCAGACATTACAGACATTTTACTTGGAAACAATACAGTAACTTTCTTCTGACACTTCTCTCTCTTTCACAGCATGGTGAATGTTTCATGCTCATTTAATTGTCAGCAAGTAGAGGTCGTTGCAAGAGGGATTGTGTCAACTTCAGGGCAAGTGAAGGACATACTGAAGGAGCGGGCAGCAACCCTTTATTTACCCCGCTGACCCTGCATGCTGGGTCTACAGCGTTACTTCCTGTATTCCTGGTACTGTGTGATTTGAGAGCTGCTGTACCCGAAACACAGTATTCGTCTCAACAGTCAACACTCATGTTTACAGCAAACAACTTCCCAGAGAGCGGCCTTCTAGGACAAAATTGAGAACTTGAGACATGTATACATACTGTACAAGCCCATATGAACACATGAGGGTTGGAATGCAATATATATATATAAATCAACCCATAATCCAAAAAAGAGCGGGAGTCCCCGACACACAAAACGTTCCTCCCCTCCCTCTCCCTGTTGCTCCATGTCTCCTCTTTACTCTGGACAGGAGGGAGTTTGGGAACCTCTGTTGGCCAGCTGTCAAAGGAAGGAGGGGGGGTAGCTCTGTCACTGTAGACTTTTCCCTCAGCCTCGCCCGGACCCGAGCGAGCCATCCAGCCCAAGCCACCGAATTCAGTCGCCCAATCCTGTTTCTTTAGCTACAACACGTCGTCTCTACACACACTATGTCATGTAGTGTTTCTTCCACTGTGTGGTTCACTTCATCGAAAACGACTCTCCTATTTGTACAGCACAGTGCTGCGGCAACACTATAAGACCTCAGCAGTGCATGTTGAGTAGCTTAAGAGGAGACCTGATGTCATGTTGAATGGAGATCTACTCTCAGGCCAATCCAATAACTTATCCTCTGACTGACACAACACCTGCTACCTGGCACTCGTTGAACTCTTGTTACTCTAAAACCTTTAACCTGGGATTAAACAGCAAACAGCAAATGCACCAACAATCATTTGTTTCATCATGTACCGCAACTCACTAAACTATACTGGCAGTATTTTTTAAGATGTTAAAGGGGAACACCACTAAAATGAAAGATTCCAATATGTCATTTCCAAAGCCTAAAACTGTCTTAATGTCATCTATAAACACATTTCCCAATTCATTATGGAGCTGTTCCAGACTTTATACTTGGTGATATCACAAATTAGTTTTTCTACTTTTTGGATTTAGAAAAATCTGTTCACATTCACTTACTTTTTGGACCGTCTTAGATAATTGAAATAACATATATGGATATTGAAAATGGACCAAGTTCCCCTTTGAAGTTATTCGTTTTTTACATATTTAAACGAATACTGTAAATTGTTTGATGTCTTTTTCACTCCACCCAAGGTTTGTCAAATGTTGTTTCTAGCGTTGACAGAGAAGTCAAATGCACATATGTTGCTGTTAATTAGTGCAAACTCCCAATTCCAGCTGTGCCACTGAGACCCCCCCCCCCCTCTGTTTTAGCACTGACGGAGACCCAGACGCTGACAGATGAAGGACAGCCTGCCCCTGCAAGAGAGACGCCACCTCTGTCCCTCACTCTGTGTCTCCATACATCTGCTTTGCATTAGCTTGTTGCCATGCAGGAAAAAACACAATTCTTTTGTAGTCTAATCCAGCCAATCAGGAAGTGAATTGGGGGTAGTTTCCTGTTTCCTGTGTTTGCCAGACAGAACGGACTCGGGCCCAGTAGCCCTGTTCGGTTTCCGATGATCGTTTGTTCCTCCAGGAAACCGAGGAGAGTCATCCCCTTCTGGAGCACAACAATAATAAATATCTCTATCTCTGTGTCTCTTCTACTAATATCTGGCAGGTTTTAAGCTCTGAGTCATCAGCCAGAGGACTGTAATGAAAACAATGTGATGCAAGCGTTACACAGACATTAGCAGGAGCAGAGTGCCGTGGGGATGGGACTGACAGCGAGTATTACTGCTGCTAGGTAACTAGTGCTGTCAGCACTGTACGACGTTTCAGAAGAACTGAGGAGACTCGAGTCCAGGCTTGGAAGTGACGACAACATAAATGTTATTCATCGGTTAACTCTAAAGAACAAGTCCGGGCATATTTACAAAGCTTGTAAACTTTTTTTCTTGGTAACATAATGTCATTTTTCTGGCGAAGGAGTGGAACGCAGTACATTTACTAAACTACTGTATTTGTATTGTATTTTTCTTAGGTATTTCCATTTAACGCACTTTTTAAGACTGTTTATAATGCTCTAACTTTTTCATTGAGGGCTCTACATGTATTTCTATTAATGCAATTACCGTTTTTTTCATTATCGATAAATGTCAATAATTTGTTTTGTCATTCATCTAATGACTAGTCTATAACATGTCAGAAGATTGATAAAAGCAGTTCAGGATAATGTCTTCAACTATCTAGTTTTGTCCGACTTACAGTCCAAGACCAACATATATTCAATTTACAATAATAGGATAAAAATGCAGATACTCCTACGTAAGAGGCTGAAAAAGCTATTTATTTTTGCATTTTTGCTTGACATTTTTTATATTTTATTTTTTGTTGATTTAATAATTGTTGTTAATCTAGTTAGTAAGTAGAAGTAGCTTTAAATTGATGATTTAAAAAGATGGCAAAAATGCTATTTACACATTGATGCATTATTTATAAATACAAATTAAATAGTTTGGTAACTTACAGAAGAAAACAAATTCTACATCCCTTGACCTTTGACATAAAAGTACATTTTCTGTTGTGATACTTCTGGACTCCTACTAAAGTAACATTTAAAAAACCTGTATTTTACTTGTAACTGAGTGCTTCACAGTTTGGTATTGCCACCTGTACTTAAGAAAAGACTGAGTACTTCATCCCGACAGCACTGTGTGTGTGTGTGCGTGTGTGTGTGTGTGTGTGTGTGTGTGTGTGTGTGTGTGTGTGTGTGTGTGTGTGTGTGTGTGTGTGTTCACAGGAACTGACCGCTGCTGGAAGATTGTAATTTCATTCAGAAAGTGCAATCTAACGAGGCCTTTGTGATATCAAATGACACGTGTAGCTGCAGATCTGGGCATATCAACTCAACATGGCTCAACTATGTCATAAACTCGAGTCAGGGTGGTTCTCCCCCCAGCTGTTTGCAGACAGTTTTAACAGAAGGTAAGGAGCTTAAAAATACAGCCGATCAACTGTAAAAGGTTTTTTGTCTGACGTTAGCTGGTATCCTCACTCAGCTTGTATGTGTGTTTTTGTTTTCTCTGCCCATCCCTATTGTCTGTTCTGTTTGTAGTCAAAACAAAGTGGGACAGCACAGGCAGTGAATGGCCCGCCAGATGTCAGAGAAAATACAGCAGACGTTAACAAAGTCCCATGTTGACCCAAGACAACAGATCAAAGCAGACAAAATAAGTTATTGTTTGTTTTGAATATTATAGGATTAAAGAAATATAAAATGTTATCGAGTGAGGCCTTTTAAATAATTTCGGAACAAATAAACACTTAGGCCTACTATGAATACAGCTGAAACAGATGATCAAGTAATGAATTAGTTGATTGACAGAAAAATCATTATGATCCTCAATCTATCATTTAAATACTTTTTCAACAACAAATTATTTGATCCCAGCTCTGAAATAATCACTAAATGTTTTTGAATATTTGACTGTTAGTTAGACCTGTTATTTGAAGTCACCAAATAAATTGACCAAATGTTGGAAAATAAGCTGTGTAACCATAACCTCAAGTCAAGAGTGTCTTAAAAGTACGGTAGAGGGGGGCTTTTCTCTTCTGTTTGAAGAATAATATTGTTATTATTATAAAATAATAATAAGGTATTAGAATAGTTATAAATGTGTCTAGTAATCCATTTGATACACACATTTTTTACTGACATGACCATTTTTGTCTTTCTGCACACCGTCTCATAGCTCCATTCACAAGATATGCATGCACCACATGTCTCCCACAAACCAGTGGCAGCTCACTGGAGACCAGCTATATCTAAAAATAGAAATCTGGGCTAACAATCAATAGCTAGACAGTTAAGCATAAAGCTGCATGTTTGGAGGTTGAGGCCAGAAAGAAAAAACAGTTTGCAATAACATGAATGGGGGGCTGAAACTAAGGTATAATAAAGGTTTATTTGATTTGAAGTGCCCCTAAAACGCATCTGGGTATGTGCAGCTTTGGAGCCTTTATGTCGCACAGCATTATTATCAGCCAGCAGTCCAAGTCTCTGTTTGCCATACCTCTAACACACGATTCTCCTGCCAGCTGCCACATTTCCACAAGCTCTTATCACCCGTTTTGTTTTCCCTTTTCATGTTTACAGTTTGCGGTTAACAGCGTGAGAGGAACGCGTGTGATTTGAATTACAATGGCAGCAGGAACAGGACAGATCTGTCCAGCCTCCAGCCCTCACTGTCTGCCCGGCCCGTTAGCATTGAGCCATCCATTGAGACGCTCAGACTGGGGGTAGGGATTTCTCTTTTCTTACCTATTTTTATTTTAACGCTCTGGAAAACCCGGAGACCTTCTTCTTCTACCGCCATGCTGTCCCCGAGGCTCTTTCCCTTTTGACGGTTAGATAAAGACAGTCCTCCACGGTGGTCGATAATGGCTCCAGCGCGCAGATAATCCAGGGGTTTTGCACATCTATGCTCGCCGGGCAGCGATCACACGCCGGTCCCAATCGCTGCTTCTGCAGGCTGCTGCTGGTGAACAAGCGGGCAGACTCAGCTCAGATCCTCAGCAGCAGCAGCAGCAACGCCAGTGGGGGTGTGGCTCCACACAACACCGCCCACACATGGGTATGGAGGGTAATCCGTGCTGAATCTGTGCCACTAACACAAGAAAGGAAGTGTCAATGGGGAAACTGGAGACAGTCCAAGTCCCGCCCACTCTGCTAACATGACTTGTGAAAGATACAAAAACACATATTGTGGAAATTAACAAAAAAGGTTGCAGATGCATTTTACCATGGTGGAAATCGAACATTGCTCATTTGCACATTCAACCACTAAATCAATCAATCAATCAATCAATCAATCAATCAATCAATGTTTATTTATATAGCCCAATATCACAAATGTTACATTTGTCTCAGTGGACTAAGTAAGTAAGTAAATAAGCGAAGTTTCTCTTTAAACAATATCCATAAAAAATCACAAGCAACATTCTCAGTTGCAGTGCAAAGTAGGAACAAGTGAGAAAACAACAAATTACATATCAGTAAGGTGCACATCTAAAAATATTTACAATGCTAAAATATAAACTGGTCCAGGTACAAATCCAAGGTTTGATATTGCACACCAGTTATCAGAAATATTCCCATTGTAAAAATATACTCTGACAGGATTACTCATGGTGGTAATATCCCAGGAATCGATTAAGGACAATCCTGTCTCACAACTATTGCAGCTAGTCTCTCGAAACAGGATGCCTTGTCTAGCTCCAAAGTACCACAGTGTGGTTTACCCTTAAGTTAAAAGTGAATCTCCTCACTTAATAACCAGAGCAATGTGTTTGCAAGCAATCTTCACATGTTGCTACTTTGGCATCATCTAACATACACATCACATAGGTGACACAGACAACAACCAACAGACATGTATTTATGTTGTCATGATGGGATCAATCATCCCTCATACTGGTTTACAACATCATGAGAATGGCTAGACTCTGAATTGACAAGAACTAGCTCATAATGTTGAATTATATAAAATACATAATTGTAGCTCCTGGCAGAGCTCGATGATCATACTCGTATAATACTCGTAGCATTTTATTTATACCTCTCTTCTCTGAGAACTGGCAAAGCACCATCAGTGGCTGTTCAGTGTCTCTCCCCCTCCATGGGCCCCACATGCAGCAGCATTGGGCCTAACTTTACTGGATATCGCCAGATTGTTTCTACATCAAATAAACTGCAGATTCAAAAAGTAATAAAACAGCTTTAGACTGGTATTTCTGTGGAGTAAATATTCTATTACTATTCCAATGATCTGAGCTTTACAGGCCGTAAATGACTAAGGATTAGCCTCACTTCCATTTCAAGAAGTGAGGCCATCTCTGGACATTGTGTGGAACCTTAAATGAATCAACCTAAATGTTTAATTCAGTAAAATGTTAATTTAGGTTGGGTCAGGGTAATTTTATTATATAGGCTAACATGGCCTTAAGTGACGTGTGAGATGCAAAAAGCAAAAAGAAAGTCCCTCACTGCTAAATGACAGCTTGCCATTAAGATTTAAGTGATGGGCTCTGCTTTTAAGACAGCACACATTTCCTCCATAACAGTGTACATCAATATTGACTCATGGGAGGAATCATACTCACACACGCAGATTAACATCATCTGAAGTTCAGGATCAATCCCTTCTTGAATAGTCAAATGCCACCAGGATAAGAAGATTGGGGCTGTCTCTTTTCACAGATATAATTAAAATATCTTAACCATGACCTCAAAACTGTTATCAAACTATAGCTACTTGTGTCAGACAAAAGTGAGCAAATGCAAACAAGATATTCATAGGGACAATGGAGACATGTTCTTAATTAAAGGCACTGGCAGTCACCAAACAAGACAGCGATAACCTGTAAATAATGAATGCGTCCCTGTTTTCCTGTTGACGCAGATCTTGAGCCAAATTGAACAGATGGATGAACAGACAAGGTGCTGGCTTGATGTGCGGGAGGGATGTCTGGAAAGTTTAACATCCATTCAGGTGAAATACACATGGTCATCATCAGCCCACAGTTGAGCCTATTGGGCCACGCCTCTGGGATCACCATGACCACATTCCTCAGAATAGCCTGACTCTGGTCGGGAGGACTCCGAGCCCAACCCAGCAGAGATGTGGGACTAAAAGCACAGTCGGACAGTCTTACTACCAATATCAACGGTTAGCTGCAGTATTTTTGCTGCAAGCTGAAGTGTTGGGATTAGCTGTGGCTCCTTTAGAACAGCTCTAAATCTAATTAGGCTATATGTCTCATTGCTACCGTCAGCAAGGGGAGAATTGACATACACGAACAATCCTGGTATGCACTAAAGCAAACTGAATGCAGTAGTAGGAAGTGCATCCAGTGGTGAGATGTAACCAACTGCTAAATGCAATGTAAAATGTTGAGGTACTTGTTCAGTGGTTCAATCAAGTTTTTCCTAATCTTTTTATGGCTTTTGACCACTTTTCTGCTTTTTTTTCACGTTTAGATTCCAGTCTAAACTTTTCACATGGTTTGATTCAATGTCTAACGTTTGAAATACTTCACAAACAAAATAATAATTGGAGAAATGTTCAAAATTGAATACAGATTTGTTAAGCAGAACTATGTTTTGTTCTCTTTATCTCATAGTGATGCTGGAGGGGCCTGACCCTTAGTTTGGGAGCCACTGCACTGAACTGAACTGTAAATACTTAAAATTAGTTCCACCTCGACCAGCTTTTAAGTTATTTTAATAAGCATGTTTTATTTGTCAGTGTATTTTGATTACATGTTACATGAAAGTAGCATCTGAGTCTTTACCACTACTGACTAAATGTGCATTTCTTGCCTGTGCGTGCATATCAGTGACACATTTTGCAACACATTTGTTGTGCCTTTGACTATCTCCACTAAAACTGTTTGGCTAGGTAATAACCATGGTATTAGCTAGCTGTATAACCTCTCATGACATTGGAAAACTGCGGAAAACAGCAATAATGTAGGTCCTTTATATTGGCCACATCCTGTCAGCTGCATGTTTGTGCAGCTTTAGGGGAGATGGGAGGGCGATTTGGGATTTTACTTGACATAAAGTTGTTATCCCAGCAAGTTATATCCATTTGCATGTACAGATGTAACACCAGTCAAATTGCTGTAATATAAGACTACAATGCAAGAGTCAAGGGTTGCCACTATCATGACATACCAACCAAAGTAGTATCCTATCAGCAAGTAAAAATAGGGGAAGGATAATAATACAGTTTTTGTAGCTGCATGCACAGCATCACATAGGGCAATAATGCTGTAAAGACGTTTATGACGTACACTTATTTCAGTTTAGCTAAAGTGGCTACGCCCTGTGGTAAACCACAAGCCTGTGTGTGTAACTGTATGTGTGTGCAAGTGTTAATGTTATAAGAAAAAGGCCCTCAAACCTCAGAGGTCTAACTAATCTTAAGCACAAAAATGTTACTAAGATATAAAAATATGTGTCCAAGTATAAGCTTGGCATCAAACAGTGTCTGTACAAGTGCCTGCATACAGTATGTGTGTATGGTGTATGGTGTATGTGTGTGTGTGTGTGTGTGTGTGTGTGTGTGTGTGTGTGTGTGTGTGTGTGTGTGTGTGGGAATGCAGATCCAATAACAGAAAGAGGAAGATGAGGCAGATGCTGACTCTAAGCAGATTATTGAAAGGATGCTCACTGTTGTTTCATTATGCATAAGCTAGCCGCCACAAAAGCAGCGTCTGGAGGCGTTGGCACACTTAAAATAACTGCACACTTACAACAACCATGGCACGCACACACACACACACACACACACACACACACACACACACACACACACACACACACACACACACACAACCTACTTTGTGTATGGATATATGTGAGAGGGATAGAGGGTATCAAGTTGAACAGATGGCAATTGACATGTTCAAAGTTAATACTGACTTTCTGGGAAAAAAACAAGAGAAAATCTCCATGAATAGTATATGAATAACACCTTAAGAATGCCTGTGATTTGTGGAAAGGACATCAAACCACTTTATATAAACAACATAAGCAGAACCTCCATGTTGATCAAACTTGTTATTTCTGAGTTGGTTATTCCTTCCTTCATTCTCAACACTGCATCTGTAGAAAATAAACAGATGAAAAGCAGAAATCATGCTGTAGGCTTGTAGTGGGGTTACAGAAAAACTAATGAGCAACACATTCAAATATAAATCCTTTCAGCTAAAGCAGGGGTCTTAACATTTATCTAAACACAACATTTTTTTTATCTACCATAGTTTCTGATTAAAAATTGAGAACAAAAAGATAAAAACATACAACATTTTATGTTGGATTTAGTTCAAATTTAGAGTCTGAAGTGACCTGTAGTTTAGACAATGTAAGAAAAGTAGGATGCAAACGCATGTGCTGAAGCCGACCTGAGAAAGAAGGTGAACTGGGAAAGGGTTGAGCCCCAGACAATACATGTAAACTGATGTTTATGTGATAATCTCAAATATGTAAACGTTTCAGACACTATGAAAACATCCTTGTTTATGTTTTCTATATTACCTAGATAGCTTGGATTTTTTATGAACAGAGGAGCTTAAGAACCGTCTCTTTTAAACCACTTAAATGCAGACAACATTTACTGAACAGAATAAAGAGTGAGACATATTTTATCCTAAATCACAATTTCTGCATGTGATTAGTGCAAGCAGCTTCCCTTCAATTGATGGATGTTTGCATGAAGAGTTGTTTTGATAAATGTGTATGGACCTAAATCTTTAGACATGTACAATAGGTTGTCTCAAAATATTGTAAAAAAAATCTTTCTCTATTTGCAAGTAGTTAATGTAGCAGCATCATTGCCAAACGCAGCAATGAATAACATCAGTTTGTCAGCCATTGAGAGCAAAGAGAGCAAAGTGTGACTGATCAGTGTTATAGCACCACCTAGTGTCAGTGTTATAGCACCACCTAGTGTGTTCCTTATGGGCCACATGATTAACAGGATGGAGGTGATAATCATAAAAAGACTGGCTTGTAGTTTTATTGAAGTGTTGATGTTCCCCATAAACTGGTGAAGCAAGGTATATATGTTCACATAAATAAAGACAGACTTTGTTTAAGCCTTAAAACTTCCCAACTCCAAGGCTAATTCAGAACTAAGGACATCTTCCCATGGTAACTACTAGTGACCCATTCTGACCAGGGGCATAAAATAACACAAAAAAGGAAGAAAAAGGAACGCATGACTCATGATATCAATCAGAAAATATTGTGCCTCGCCACATCAAAACAAGTTTTTGTAATCAAATTAAAACAAATGAACTTGCTATAGTGACCTCGGGGCCTCCTTGGACCCAGAAAATCTCAGGGTCCAAGCTTTAACTTTTAGATAAGGCAGCCTTGACCAAACAGGTATGATCAGCATCATAATTATGATAATATTCAAGTGTAGTTAAACATTTCAATGTATGGTGGCTTGATGATTAAAGGTTAAAGGTAGAATATGTGGATGGCACTGCCCCTTTAAACATCTCTCCTTGCAGTCTTGCTCTCCGGGCGGCTCTCTCTTCCCCATTTCGCTGCTTTGTTTTCATCGTCGCTCCTCTGATCATGGCTGCCCATTCTGCAGAAGAACCGTTCCCCTTCCACGGACTGCTTCCCAAAAAAGAAACTGGAGCCACGTCTTACCTCACCAGGTTCCCCGAGTACGATGGCCGAGGAGTGCTCATCGCTATCCTGGACACCGGCGTGGATCCCGGAGCCCCCGGCATGCAGGTACATCTAACCGGCAGCTGTCTCACGTTAGCTGTTAGCTAGCTGGTGGTAGCTAGCAAAGCTAAAGGCCCACATATTTCACATTATATACACACAATAACTATGAAAACAAACTTCATGTGTGTTATGACAACCAAATCAACACAAAACTATTGATTGCGTATTGTCCCCCTAGCTGTTAAAGTGTGTTTCGGTGCTAAACAAACATACTAACGTTATAATATGCTAGTTGACATAACTGCTAGCATGTTAGCCTGGCAGCTAACAGCTGAATATGTCCGCCTCAGTTTTCATTCAACCTCCCCACTGATTATTCATAATTTATCCTGTCACCTGGTTAACTACCGTTTGGCTGTTATGATTCGTATCTAAATTAATGTTTATTTGTCATTATTAGTTGCAAACATATAGTATGTTGTTTTAGTTGTCTGTTAGTGAGTCCTAACTACATGTTTACTGCCAAGTCACACTGGAACCTAAAGTTAGCTTAGCAACTAGCTACACCGTTTGAAACCAGTTAATGACAGTTTCCATACAGTTTTGTCTGGTTAGAAACCAGCATGTTAGGCACATCGTGACACTTAATAAAGGTTAACCGGAAGTTCGCCTGGAAAAATCTTACCGCTAATTTATTACACCTAAAATAATAGTAAACACACTGGTGCACAACAATCCTGTTGGCAGCTATGTGGCTGCACAGAGGCAATTCACACACATTGTCTCGGAATGTCATAAATTACACATTTTGGGAGACTATGTTGAAATGAATGAATTCAGGGTAATGCAAAGTACTGTACATTGGAAATACACTTCATAATGTCAGTCACTGATAATTATATAACCGAGATCCCAAGAAGGCAATGTCAATAAAGAAAAAAAAACCCTACTGTGGAGCAATAGTTAGATATCATAAGATACATTTATAATATGGAAAACTGAATTGAAGAAATTAATGATTTATGGCCTTACTGAAATATACATTTCAAGATACTGGATATGAAAATGCCTGTATTTGAAGATGGGCACTTATAACTATGTTTATTTTGTTTTCATTTTGTATCTTAATAATGTGTATACACAAACTTCGTATTACATTCTATACATTACATTTCATCTAGTTTGCCCTTTTATCCAAAAACCACTTGCAATAAGTGCAATCAACCAATTACATCAATCTTTTTATTTTTAAACACGTCACCTTGCTTCACTGATACTTTAAATTCCAGAATCTGAACTTGACCCCTTCTTAAAGACACACGTATAAAGGGATATGGGCAAAGCATTTGAAGTTTCTTCACTATAAGGAATGGTTTGAGCATTACTCAGTCAAGTTAAAAATCATCACTGCTTCTTTCAGGTTACAACTGAAGGGAAGCCAAAGATCGTCGACATCATCGATACAACAGGCAGCGGTGACGTGAATATGACCACGTTGGCAGAACCTAAAGATGGGACAATCACTGGCCTCTCTGGTACAACACTTAAGGTTAGTACAAAGAGTAATAAAATATGTTACATAGGAAATAGTCCCTTTTTTAAATGTGACTTAATTTGCCTATATCATAACAACTACATTTTTTGTATTATTCTTGTGTATAGTCTCACACTGTGTCTTTCTATGTCTTCCAGATCCCACCTTCCTGGGTCAATCCATCAGGGAAGTATCACATTGGAGTTAAAAATGGCTACGAGTTCTTCCCTAAGGCTCTAAAAGAAAGAATACAGGTAGGAACACATGACAATAATAATAATAATACATTTTAATTCAAAAGCGCTTTTCTTGAACCCAAAGACGCTTTCTACCATGTCTGTCATAGTATTTTGCAACATTGTGGTTGGGCACATAGCATCTCTCCTTTGCAGTGTTACTACTATATATATTTTTACTTAGGGTAGTAAAACAAAGTGCATGTTTTCAAAATCCTGTAGATGAAATTCATGGAAATGTATTTGCTTGCCATCCTCTGTGGTGGTTTTATTGCACTTATGTTGTACTTTCGTCTACTAGAAAGAGCGAAAGGAGAAGTTGTGGGACCCACCACACCGAGCAGCACTAGCTGAGGTCTCACGCAAAACCGAAGAGTTTGACCTCGCTCACCCAACACCCTCACAGGTCAGACCTACACCATTTTGAGTTCTTTGTGAATTAGTCTGTGTCAATGCAGTTTCTAGTCACAGTAATTTGGTGTTTCCTAATCTTATTTCTATACTGTCTCTTTCCAATGTATCCTTGGTTCCTCACTAGTTGGAGAAGTTGCAGAAAGAAGAGCTTCAGAGTCAGTCAGAGCTGCTGGCTTCACTAGAAAAGAAGTACAGTGACCCTGGTCCTGTATATGACTGTGTGCTTTGGCATGACGGATTCACATGGAGGTAAACCCTATCAACATTTTTCCTTTGCATACATTTATTTGTACCATTCCTCTTCACTTCATACTATTCCTTACCAATAGCATATTTTTCCTTCACATTGTCTGTTCCTATTTGATCTCTTTAGGGCTGTGGTTGACACTTCAGAGAGTGGGGACCTGCCCCAGTGCACAGTGCTGAGCCCCTACAAAGAGTCGCAAGAGTATGCCACGTTGGGAAATGCTGAGATGCTTAACTACTCTGTTAATATTTATGATGAGGGAAACACACTCTGCATCGTCACCAGTGGAGGTGAGATATATCCCAAAGCACCTAGTCCATCTCTTAAAGGATGCCTTCATATCATTCAGTCTCAAAAGGATTCTCAGTGTAACGGTCACTCATAGCAGTTTCACCACTTGAGGCTGCATAATCGATTTCATTTGACTCTGTGTATTCTCTAGTCTAACTTGCTTATTTTCTTTAATAAAGGGGCTCATGGGACACACGTGGCAAGCATCGCAGCAGGTTACTTCCCAGAGGATCCTGATCGCAACGGCGTGTCCCCCGGAGCCCAAATCCTGGCTATTAAGATTGGAGACACCCGCCTCAGCACAATGGAAACAGGCACTGGACTCATCCGCGCGGTATAATGCCCAGACAAATATAAACAAACGACCCTTTTTTCCTCTTCTTTCAGCCTTTAATTTTCTCTCTCTCTTCTCACTCAAAGATGATTGAAGTCATCAACTACAAGTGTGACCTGGTTAACTACAGCTACGGGGAAGCCACCCACTGGCCTAATACAGGGTATGTATTGCAGCAGGGGGTGTGATTGTGTGGGTTTGTTTTGTGTGGAACACTTTCACTGATTTGTGTCAATTTCTCTCCCAGGAGGGTTTGTGAGGTGATCACAGAGGCTGTGCAGAAGCACAATGTGATATTTGTTTCAAGTGCAGGAAACAACGGTCCGTGCCTTTCCACGGTCGGCTGCCCAGGAGGAACCACCAGCAGTGTCATAGGTACGCAGTCAAACATAGTTTAGCCTGTTTAACTGTGTTCAAGATGGCTTTTTATTATTTACAGTAGAAAAGACACATAAACAACACACTGGCCATGATTCCTACAGCTAAAATAATTAGCAGTTTGTTTTATCATGGAATTTCCAAAATCCCTTTTATGGTAAAATAATAATAGAAGAAAGAACATTGCGTAGCCAAATCATTTATGTATTAATGTTATTTACATGTTAATTCCTGCCCCCTTCCTCTCTGTAGGAGTTGGAGCATATGTGACTCCAGACATGATGGTGGCCGAGTATTCCCTGAGAGAGAAGCTGCCTCCCAACCAGTACACCTGGTCATCAAGGGGCCCCTGCACAGACGGGGCCCTGGGGGTCAGCATCAGTGCGCCAGGCGGGGCCATTGCATCTGTACCCAACTGGACACTTCGTGGTACACAGCTGATGAACGGCACTTCCATGTCGTCCCCTAATGCCTGTGGCGGCATCGCACTCATCCTCTCAGGTGCGTCCAGGATCATGGACTCATAATAGACGTGGGACTATATTGCATGTATGGAAGATCCTCCAAAATGTAAATCTGATGCTAATGTGTGTGGTTTTTTGTGATTAAAGGATTAAAGCAGAATGGTATCCCTCCCTCTGTTCCTGCGGTGAGGAGGGCGCTGGAGCACACAGCTTTGAAGATCGATGACATCGAGGTGTTTGCACAAGGGCATGGAATAATCCAGGTAACTCTTTTGTGGCTTGTAACAGTCTTAGCATCATCATCATCATCATCATCATCATACGTATTCTGCTGTTTCCTAACATGTTTCTGTGTGCCTTCCTGTAATCTGCTCTCAGGTGGATAAGGCTTTAGACTACCTCACTCAACACGCCTCTTTACCCTCAAGCCAACTAGGATTCTCAGTAAGTGTGGGATCACAGAGAGGCATCTACCTCAGGGACCCAGCCCATGTTCTCGCACCTTCAGATCACGGAGTAGGAATTGAACCAATCTTCCCCGAAAACACAGGTTTCACACGCATTACATTTAAAGCTTCTTTTGTTGTTCTTTTCATTTGTCAAGTGTTTTTATCTTTTAAACAATCTGTATTCTTCTAACGTCCACCACAGGGAACCCTGAGCGAATCTCCTTGCAGCTACACTTAGCGCTGACATGTGCCGCCCCGTGGGTCCAGTGCCCCACCCATCTAGAGCTGATGAACCAGTGTCGCCATGTGAACGTCCGTGTCGATCCTGTGGGGCTGAGAGAAGGAGTGCACTACACAGAGGTAGGGAGAAGAAAGAGAGGAGAATTTTTTTTTTTTTTTTACTGTTTCTGTTTGTATTAATGTGAAACTGATCGCTTTCTGTGCTTAGGTGTGTGGGTATGATACATCAGCACCTAGCTGTGGACCTCTTTTCAGAGTCCCAATCACAGTTATAATCCCTGCCAAGTGAGTTCTTTCACCATATTTATTCTCTTAGAGGTATATTTGTGTCTGACAACTTTCTCCCTTGACCTCACAGAGTGACAGATAGTCGTAATCCAGAGGTGTCTTTCACAGACGTGCACTTCAGACCGGGTCAGATCAGACGCCACTTCATCACTGTCCCTCAGGGAGCCTCCTGGGCAGGTCGGTACACCTTGTGCCTTACATTTAATTCAATAACCTTTTATCTTTTAAAATATTAGTACAAGTGACTTGAAATCCCTTTCCATTCATCCTTTTGTCATCCTCCACTTTCTCTCTTGTCACTGTTCTGCTGTTTCTCACCTCTCAATCCCCATCTCCCTCCTGCAGAGATCACACTGACCTCTCATTCGGGAGACGTGTCCTCAAAGTTTGTCCTCCATGCGGTGCACCTGGTCAAACAGAAGGCGTACCGAGCTAATGAATTCTACAAGTTCTCCTCACTGTTGGAAAGGGGCTCACTAATTGAAGCTTTCCCTGTGCTGGTACGTATATTAAGTTACAAATTTACTTTCATATATCTGGGGTTTTACACAGTCATTTTGTGTGTGTGTATTTCTGCTAAAAGAAAAGTGCTTTGAATGTAGTGACTTATTATTTGGTAAATGCATACAAAAATCGCAAAACTACTTATTAATTATTACTGCGTCTCCTCTCCAGTCCGGCAGGATAGTAGAGTTTTGTATTGCACGCTGGTGGGCGAGCCTGGGAGACGTCACCGTGGACTACAGCATCTCGTTCCATGGACTCCACACTTCCCCTTCACCCCTGCACATAGTAAGTAGAGAGAGAGAGAAACAGAACAGAAATACACATCAGCATTGCTCACAAATAACCCTCGCATTGTCAGTTCTCTGTTTGTAACTCTGATTTGTCTCTTCCCAGAATGCCTCAGAGGGAGTGACGAGTTTTGATGTGTCGTCACCTCTGAGGTACGAGGAGGTGTCCCCCACTATCACCCTTAAGTCCTGGGTTCAGCCTCTCAGGTAATGTCAGACTCACTCGTGTAGATGTTGTTGTTTCACATCAGTGCAGTTGTTTCATCCTTCTTCTTCTTGTTGTTATAGGCCCTTAAATTCAAAGATAAAAGCCCTGGGATTGAGGGACGTTCTGCCAAACAACAGACAACTCTATGAGATTGTCCTCACCTATAGCTTTCACCAGGTACTGCCAACACCATCTGCACTTTCTATTAAAGGAAATGTTGATTTTGTTTTTTATGTGTGTAAATAATCTTCTTTTGCTCTGCTCTCAGCCGAAGAGTGGAGAGGTCACCCCCAGCTGTCCCATGCTGTGTGAGCTGCTGTATGAGTCTGAGTTTGACAGTCAGCTCTGGATGCTACACGACCAGAACAAGAGACTACTGGGCTCTGGGGATGCCTACCCACACCAGGTACCATAGACTCATTAAGAGCTTGTTTTTTCATATGTTGCACACAATGAGCTAACACATCTCCCCCCTGTCTCTTTAACTCCTCCAGTATTCTCTGAAGCTGGAAAAGGGGGACTACACCGTGCGTCTGCAGGTCCGCCACGAGCAGTCCAGTGAGCTGGAGCGCCTTAAGGACCTTCCGTTTGTGGTGTCTCACCGTCTGTCCACCACTCTCAGTCTGGATGTCTACGAGTCACACCGCGCTGCCCTCATGGCCAAGAAGAAGGCAAACTCTCTCACCCTCTGCCCGGGCGCCACTCAGCCCTTCTACATCACAGCCCTGCCAGACGACAAGTGAGTCAATTTGACCAGGGACTTGTATTAACATATCCACAGTCATTCTGAGGAACAAGCCGCTTTGGCCACAGTGGATCCTTTCAGACTCTACAGCAGATGGAGCAGAGATTAAGATGTTCCTCTGTTAACAGAATACAATTTAATCCATAATCTAAACACAATGAATACATATTTCAGTATTTTTTGTAATATTGTGATAAAATTTATTTAATGTTCCTGACTTTTTTTTTCTTTCTCCCCTTTGTTGCTTCTCTCCTTTTTCTTTTCCAGGGTCCCAAAGGGGACGAGTCCAGGATGCTATCTTTCAGGTTCTCTGGTTGTTCCCAAGAGCGAGTATGGCAAGAAAGCAGTGAGTTGTCTTTTTGTTACCCTCTGTCCTCCAGAGCAGTCATCATCCTTCCTCCAGGGATCTAAAGTCACGGTAGCTTTCAGTCTAGATACTTCACAAACGAACACAGTACATCTGGGTCAATCCTTTAGCATGAACATTTCAAATACACTAATTGAATGTGTAATGCCCCAAGTACTTGTGGTCCTGAGGATCGAAAGGAAGACTATTGCTCCAATACTTGTTGCTTGACGATTTGTGTAGGTTTTGTATGGTTTCTGTCATCCCCTTTAGACCTGCTCGGAGTCTGGTGCTCTGGTGCTGCTTGAACTGGTTGATAACCTCTTGGTTGATGCATACCATTTACATTTTTTATTTTCTCTCATTTGCCTTTGTCTGCGCTTCTGCTGTGAGCACCTCTGTCAGATCTCCACTGGCTGTTTATTGGCTCATTTGGATTGCAGATTATTAATAATAACATTCAAAGCTGCTAACCTGATCAAATGACTCCGATGCTTATAGGCCTTGTTTTTATCATTTGTAAATGATATAAATATTAGTGAGGAATGATACAAACAAACAGAAGGTCTGTCTAAAATGACCAGTAGTTTCTAATGGAAGTATATGATACCAGACATTTTTTAGTGAAATATTTGTTTGAAGGGAAAAATGGAAAATGTTCTCTGATGTCTGCAGTACAATGGCAAATGCGTTTTCTTCTTGAGCTTATTCTCACTAACTGTACAGGCTGCAGGTGCTCCTCTTTACTGAGCTAAAGTGTTGATGTCGCACATCTCTGAATACTTTAGGTTGAACAGCTTTGATGCTCTTGACTGACTCAGTGGCTCCTATACGCAAAGATCTTCTTGTCAAGCACCTATTAACAAACTGTGATCAATGTTTCTATATATTGTTTCAATTTATTGTTTGAGTGTCTTGCACACATGAATTGTACTTGATGTGACTTATTGTAAGTCGCTTTGGATAAAAGCGTCAGCTAAATGCAATGTAATGTAATGTAATGTAATGTTAAATATTCACTGTGAACCCACATCACATTTTACTTTAGTTTTCAGTCCCGAGTGAAGATACAGTGCTTATTGAGCAGATGTGAGGAAAACAAGTTGATCAGATTTGTAGATAGAAATCAGAGTGTCAAGTACACCGCTGTTTACTTCTGTAGCATTTAGAAGAGTATGACAGGTAGGTGGATTAGACTCCTGAGGATGAAAGATAAAACATGAAGAAAGAGAGAATCCTTTTTTGGTTTGTTTGTTTTGTTCTTGTCCTTACTGTGTGTTATTCTGACCACCAGGGGCAGGCCTCTGCAAAACGACAAGGGAAGTTTAAAAAGGTACTGGGTGAGCTAGAAACACTGTACAACGTCCACTGCTCTCCTACAACAGATGGAGCTTATTGCTTGAAGGGGATTTTCTTCTATCTTCATTAATTATACCAAATCATGTCATCATTGCTGTAGTGAAATATGCACAAGCTAGCCTTAGTGGGTACTAGTTAACGTTTTCTGGTGGTCGGTAGAGCTTAATATTATATCTTTAAATATGAACATCAATTGATCATGACACTTTTTAAGCTTGTATAACTGGGAATGAAACATACTTTGCTTAGCTGATTTAAGAAGGAGATGGAGTCTCAGAACATTGGCAGGAAGAGTTTACCTTAGTAGAGGAGGTCATTCATTATATTCAATCAGGTATTTTTTCTGACGGAACCATTTGTTTGTGTCTTCGTACAGGATGTCGTTCCGATCGTGTACCACTTAATTCCTGCTCCCAACAAAACAAAGAACGGCGGGAAGGAGAAGGACAAGGAAGCAGACAAAGAGAAGGACGTGAAGGAGGAGTTTGCAGAAGCTATGAGAGACTTGAAGATCCAGTGGATGCCAAAGTGTGTACAGTTACTCTTCTGCCTTGTTCACATATTGCTCGCTTTTCTTTTAAATTCTCATTTAACCATCTGTCATCCTCCCTCTCCTCTGTTCAGGTTGGACACCAGCGCCATCTATGATGAATTGAGGGAAAACTACCTAGATTACCTCCCCCTGCACGTGCAAAGGCTGCACCAGCTGGACTCTGAAAAGGTGAGGGCAGGAATATAAGATGAAATGGACGAAGCTTTAACCAGATTAAACCTCCGGAACATTTCATTGTTTTCTCTTAACACAGCAACTTCCTCTGCTCACATGTTCTCCTTGTGTTCTGGTTCAGGAGCGCGCCAAACGTCTGAAGGAGGTTGTGTCTGCTGCCGACATCGTCATCTCCCACATCGACCAGACGGCCCTGGCTGTTTACCTCACCTTGAAGACTGACCCTCGGCCTGATGCCGCCACAATCAAGACGTATGTCACACAAAATAAAAATATATAATATAAACTAGGGATGGAAATTAATATTGGAAATGATTCAGGTATTCGGTTATGAGTCATGAATATTTTTTGTTCTGTAGTCTACGTTAGTTCGGTTAACCAGATTACCGTTTTTTTCTAGGGTCGAATATTCGAAAATAAATGTGCCTTCAAATTCGCATCCCTAGTACAAACTTCTTTAGAGACTTTTACCAAGGCACACTCAATTGATATAATTGATGTAGCAGAGTAAGAGAATAAGAGAGTTAACCACACAAAAAGAAAATGACCATACCCCATTGAACATAACTCTGAATGCATTGAACATGACTCACTTACCTGGTATACAACATCAACTCAAAGACACGGTAGCAGGAAATGTAGCCGAAATGGTAAGCATATTCACCAAATGATAAAGTTAGTTTGTATTTGATTTACAATGACTGCACATGTCAAAGTGGCACTGTGGAGCTTTTGAAAGGGCGGCAAAAGTTGAAATCACAAGCCCTTTACACATTTCTCAGTTGTTGTGTACATGGATGTTTCAGTTAGCAAAACATAAGGAAGATCTTGCTAAGTTGTTTTTGGGGCAAGGTTGCCCACCTCTGCTATTACTCACTGTAGAAAGGTGATCATCCCAGCAAAAGCTCACTGAACTGCTGAACCTACTCCTGACCTTTCTCTACCCTCTGTTTCAGGGACATGGAGAAGCAGAAGTCCTCTTTGCTGGACGCTCTGTGCAGGAAGGGCTGTGCTCAGGCCGACCATCTCCTGCTGCCCCCCCCGCTGCAGGAGGGGGCCGCTGCGGTCTCCACGGGAACACCACCACCACCACCACCACAACCAGCAGCAGCAGCCAGCAGCAGCAGCAGCAGCAGCAGCAGCAGTAGAAGAAGAAGAAGAGGGGATAGTGGAACAGGTGGCCAGCAGCTCTGATGACACTGTGTACTGCGTGGTGAAAGCGTTGACAGAAACGTTTTGGGAGGTGCAGAAGTGGGCGGAGCTAACTGACTCCAAGGTGAGCCAAATGTTCTTGGAAAATTAATAAGAGGCCAAAGTCTTTCGAAAGAGGGTTATTAAGTTGGTTAACTGTTCGAAGTATAAACATTTGATGCAATTATGATAAAAAGAATATTAGCAGATCCATTATTTTTGTATCATTCCCTTACCTGTGATTTGTTTATTCTAATAGCGTTGTGTAATTAGTTATAAGTAAACACGTTCTACCTAAGTAATGTGCCTTCCCTCTGTTTCTCTCCTGTTGATGGGATTTCTATACATTTCAAGCTTATACAATTTTTTTGTCTTTCATCTTTGCCACTCTTCAGGTGTTGATGTTTTCATACAAACACGCTCTTGTGAACAAGATGTACGGCCGAGCCTTAAAATATGCCTCAAAGATGGTGGAGGAGAAGCCCAGCAAAGACAACATGAAGAACTGCGTCCAGGTACGAGAGCAGGGACGGCCGCTAATGAGATACTCAATGTTTGGCTGCACTGTCGCCAAAGATAAGAAAAAAACAATGGTGATTTATTGTAATCGGTCAGCTTTGTTCCTCTGTACTGACTTCTCTCTTTGTTTTCCAGCTGATGCGACACCTCCGATGGAGCCACTGCGCCACCTTCAGTGAGAACTGGCTCCCTGTCATGTACCCCGCAGAATACACAGCTTTCTAGGCACAGACGCACATGCATGCACCAGCCGCACAGTCCATTAAATGGTAACTTGAATATCATGCCCCTCAGGGTCACATGGTCTATGCATCTGGGTTTTCAAATATAGATGTAGAGGGACACCAAAATGAAGGATAACAGAGTGTGAACGGTTAGAGGCACTCGGCACCTTATAAGGCGAGAGGGGATCACGCTCGTCCTGTCTTTAAATGTCTTGTCATCACAGACAAAACAAATCATTCAGTTTATATTTTTTAAATGTTTTAAACCGTTGCCAAGGCTTGATGATACTGTAGCTCGATGCTTTCTTAGTTGGCTGTTGTCCTTTTTATTTTGGCGTCAGATACATATTTAGAGGCTTTCACATCCCGCTCGTCGTCAGCTCACCGCACTCCAGATCACATAGGTAACCTCATTCACTGCATATCACATAGGTAACCTCATTCACTGCATATCACATAGGTAACCTCATTCACTGCATATCACATAGGTAACCTCATTCACTGCATATCACATACAGTGGGGCAAAAAAGTATTTAGTCAGCCACCAATTGTGCAAGTTCTCCCACTTAAAAAGATGAGAGAGGCCTGTCATTTTCATCCGAGGTATACCTCAACTATGAGAGACAAAATGAGAAAAAAAAAAATCCAGAAAATCACATTGTCTGATTTTTAAAGAATTTATTTGAAAATTATGGTGGAAAATAAGTATTTGGTCAATAACAAAAGTTCATCTCAATACTTTGTTATTTTGTTTTGTTGGCAATGACAGAGTTCAAATGTTTTCTGTAAGTCTTCACAAGGTTTTCACACACTGTTGCTGGTATTTTGGCCCATTCCTCCATGCAGATACCCCATAGAAAATCTTTGGAGGGAGTTGAAAGTCCGTTTTGCCCAGCAACAGCCTCAAAACATCACTGCTCTAGAGGAGATCTGCATGGAGGAATGGGCCAAAATACCAGCAACAGTGTGTGAAAACCTTGTGAAGACTTACAGAAAACATTTGAACTCTGTCATTGCCAACAAAACAANGTATGAAATAGCTACTATATGGCAGTAAAACAAGAATACAGTTTAATGTGATTTGTAAAATATCCATTAAGAAAAAGAAAATCTGTTTACAATTCTGTTTCATATGGGTGCTGAGAGAGGTATCCATAGATCTCTTCATGTTGCTCTCAAAAGTGCACCAGATTGATGCTTTCAACTTCAATATTTAAAAAAAATCTTCCCGGGGGAGCATCCCCCCGGACCCCCCTTGAGAAGGTGAGGTCCGCCCCCCAATAGCACTTTACCCCTGCCTATATGCCGTGAGTTGAATATGGAGCCTTCATTGTAACAGTAATTCAGATGCAATTAGCCTATATAAAAGGCCTCAAATTGGAAGCATTGTCTGGGCCGTCTTTTTCACTCAATAGGTAGATCTCGCCTTTCACCTAGGCCGAGGTCGGTGATCTTGGGCTTAAAAAGGTTGGTGACCACTGATTTAGATGATCCAGAAGAGGATTGGGAGAATGTCATTATGCTCAGATGAAACCAAAATAGAACTTTTTGGTAAAAACTCAACAAGACGTGTTTGGAGGAGAAAGAATGCTGAGTTGCATCCAAAGAACACCATACCTACTGTGAAACATGGGGGTGGAAACATCATGCTTTGGGGCTGTTTTTCTGCAAAGGGACCAGGACGACAGAATGAATGGGGCCATGTATCGTGAGATTTTGAGTGACAACCTCCTTCCATCAGCAAGGGCATTGAAGATGAAACGTGGCTGGGTCTTTCAGCATGACAATGATCCCAAACACACCGCCCGGGCAACGAAGGACTGGCAAGGCACAC
>NW_011333781.1:353314-367209 GCF_000735185.1 Notothenia coriiceps
GCTGATGGAAGGAGGTTGTCACTCAAAATCTCACGATACATGGCCCCATTCATTCTTTCCTTTACACGGATCAGTCGTCCTGGTCCCTTTGCAGTTCAGTCTTCCCAGCCTGGTGCAGGTCTACAATTTTGTTTCTGGTTTCCTTTGACAGCTCTTTGGTCTTGGCCATAGTGGAGTTTGGAGTGTGACTGTTTGAGGTTGTGGACAGGTGTCTTTTATACTGATAACGAGTTCAAACAGGTGCCATTAATACAGTTAACAAGTGGAGGACAGAGGAGGCTCTTAAAGAAGAAGTTACAGGTCTGTGAGAGCCAGAAATCTTGTTTGTTTGTAGGTGACCAAATACTTATTTTACCGAGCATCATTTGCAAATAAATTCTTTAAAATCCTACAATGTGATTTCCTGGATTCTTTCCCCCCATTTTGTCTCTCATAGTTGAAGTGTACCTAGGATGAAAATGACAGGCCTCATCTTTTTAAGTGGGAGAACTTGCACAATTGGTGGCTGACTAAATACTTTTTTGCCCCACTGTAGATAACCTCATTCGCAGCATATCACATAGGTAACCTCGTCCTCTCATGTAAATATGGATAAAGGCCAGTGTGGACTCCAGGGACGCACTCAAAGTCTTTTACAGAAGAAAATAAAGAAATGACTATCTACTCACTTTCAAAATGGACAGCAGAAAAACTGGCCGTTATGATACTTAGAAGACAGGAGGACTTGCTGCTGCACGATGTTCGGACATACGAGGTCACTCACAGTCTGACCTATCCCTGAAATAAAAGGGAGTCAGAACTTGAACACTTCTTCTTTTGTTTTTTGACTGTTTCAGCCAGGCCTGGTTGATAAAGTTGTCTCATCTGTCTCTTTAGGCTCTCACTTGAGTACACAACACAATATTAAGGGTGCCTTTCTACATGTACCTTAGCCTTTTTTCAGTTGAGATAAAAACAGTGCAAGGCTGCAGAATCAGTAGCGTCAAACAATAATTTTACCCATCATCCTTTGTTGTCAAATGTGTTTTTAAACTCATCTATCTGCAGTATGCCGTGCCCATGCAGGCCGTCAGTGACTTGTCAGCCAATAGGAAGCCACAAACACTTTCAGGGCATCATATGTGGTGTGCCCCCCCCCCCCCCCACCACTCCATACTGCAGGTACCTGAGCAGCACATTTGAAAAACTTTATTTACAGACCTCACTCACATCACAAATGCAGTTTAGAGAGAGCGGAAGGATGTCCACATTCAATGTAAAATGTTCACGCAGTATTAGATGTTTTTCTGCAGCATTCACAATGTTGCACTTGTACACAGTGTCATAAAATAATGTACATACACACATAACGTAAACAAATATAAAAATGCAATAGGTATATACAACAAATATTATTCTAATTGATGTAGTTTGCATATATGCATGTCTTCTAGGGTGTAAGAAGGAACAATGGTTTGTTTGGATGCAGATTTTTAGTTTGTTTCAATTAGAAAGGTTTTTAAACATGATTCTGACGATAATCCACTGTTTGTTGTTTTCATGAGTGTGTGTTTGTGAATGAATTTGTGTTACTGGTGAGCATATCTTTGTGTACATGAACATGTTCTCCCTACATAACTGATGGTAGCCAATAGGAGGAGGTTAAGCATGGATTTGTTTTTTGTTTGTGCTCTGATACCTTATTTACTTAAAAGGACTGTGCCAGTGGTTTTGTATGTTTTATTAGCTTTTAAAAGAATACATGGCTAGCAATTTAACACAGGGATTTTTGTTATGTTTAATGGGTTTTCTCAACCAACTGTTTCTTTTATTTAGGAGACTTTTCAAACTCTCATAGTGAACACCAAGTCTGCATTAAAGGCCCTTAAACAACAGTTCTCAATCTATTTACCATGAACAGTGGGGTTTTACATAAAGATAAAACATTTCTGGCAAATTCAGAAATAGTTTATTTTACATGAGAGCTTTCTGTTTGTTCTACCTCGCTAATGGGAGAAAAAAATGTATCTACCAAGTACAAAACTGCACCTCATACGCTTGCAAATGGTAAGGCTTAAATTAATCTTAGGTGAGGCAAAACTCTCAGAAAAACTCATCTATCAGGTTACTAATGAGGACACACTGCTGTTAGTTTTCACCGTGTATTTTCTAAAGAGGACCATGCTAAAGATGCAATCAACTTTAAATCTTACACATTTTTGACCTTTTTTGCCTATGGATCTGTAAAAACAAAAAGTGATTTTCTGTCAGTCTGTAGTGTTACCAGTTTAACCAAAGAATGACTGCCCCGTGTTAAGTTTGTTTAAATGCTTATACAATTGGACAATAGGAGGAAATCGACTTGCTCTAAACCACCCCGTCTGAGAACCACTCGTCTTCTACAGGTAACAACTCTAAATAACATTTGATGACCTCACGTGAAAGATGCATACTGTAAACAGACATTTGAAAGCCAAGGCCTTTCATTCTCATTGGAGTAAACAATCTCTTCTGAGATGATGTTAACTGTACTAACTATAAACACACAGCAGGTGGCACAGCCCATGTTGCCCCAGGTTAAGGACACCTTCTGTTTCTGTTTTTAGCCGGGGCTCGCAGACACTTTCTGCATCAACGTCAGCACCTCTGAGTCCGCAGGGTTTACTGAAGTCAGTTGGGGTTAACAGAAATTGTGCACATTGTTTTTACTTTTTTGCACCTTTTGTTTTCTCTTCGTCCTTTTTTCTCCTTTTTCACATGTTTGGCTAATGCAGATGTTACCTTCAGGACTCTCCTGTCTAAAGTACGTTGCCAATAACAGTCTCTCTAAAAAAATGGCCTTAACTTTCACCGCAGGACTGAACCGTCCATTACTCTTTATCTGTTGCTTTCACTCTGCTGGTGTCAGGAAATACTTCTTCTGGATGTTGAGTGTTTATAATTGTAGTCATAAAATGTAATAAATGCCAATATTTTACAGAATGTTATGAAATAAGGTTGTATGATCTTAGTATAATTTTATACCCCTTTTTCCTTGACTACATGGGAAACACACGAGCTACTGTTACACTATTTTATTGTCACATGGAAATAAGTCACATACAAGGAACACAACACTGAATAAAAAGGATTTGTGCTCTAGTCATCACTTGCATGTAAATTGAGCATAAACGATTTTCAGCAGTGTTTCTGTTGTGTTTTTAGGTGAGCGATATTACTTTTCATTGCATTCTAAATAAGAAACAGCCAGATGGACCTTTTCTAGAAAGGAACAATTCAATTTTTCCCTGTGTATTTATATATGTTTAAAATAATATTAACAATTCACATGCAAACAATTACAGGACATTTCATAACTGATACAACCATGAAGCAAACTCTTTTTTTAGATTTAACTGATGAATTGTTTTGACTTTCAAATATCCCACAACCCAACCCGACACATTCAAATGTGTTTGTTTCAAAGCAATCTAAAATGTAAAATATTAAGGATACCGTCACATCAAAAATAGAGAAGTCACTATATATAGGAACAACTCACAAACTGGAAAATTAAAGAAATCAAGCATTTTTTCTTGGAAATAAGTTTTTTTTTTTCTCCTCACAGACACTTAATGGAATTGATTTGAATAAACTTTACTCAGACCTTATGTTTATCAGTGTTGAACTTATCAGGTTATACATGGTGTTTTAAGGTTATATGGTATATTAAACCAGGATGACGTGTAGTAAAAAGTGCAAGTGTCCAGGTGTTGCAACTAAACACACAGATTATGAGCTAATTGGCCAAAGTGTAAACATGTAAAAACCTAATTTGATCATTAAAATGTATCCAGGTCAATTATAACTCAACAGAACTAATTCAGTTTAATATTAAATGAAGAGATTAAATGTGTAAACCCTGACCTCGCCTTCTGCTACTACTGATCAAAACCGACACTCCTATTTAATATAAAATAGTAATCATTATTCAAAAGATTACAGGAAACACTAAAAGGAAACAAGTGATGCAGGTTGAACATTTAAAGCTACGCTGTCCAAACAATTTAAGTTTTTTTACTTACTATATGAGCTCAACTATGCTGTGATTCTCGCCCTTCACTTCCCAAAGAATAATGCTAATAATGAAACATTCAAACAGAGGCCTGTAGGGGTCATTGTGAAATCTCTCAATCTCTGCACGTTGCCATGAAGATCTTCATCTCTCCGTCTTCACCCAGCATACTCGTGTTGAAAGCTTTTTTAAAGTTCTCAGTGAAAGTCACATCAGTCTCAAACCTCACCTTGTTGGCCCAGATCAAAGTAGTTCCTGGTCTGCAGAAATGCTTCATGGTAACCAGGAGCTCGTCCAGGAAGTCGTGATGGTAGACCACATCAGCTGCCAGCACGTAGTCGTAGTGATGGACAGACGGAGGGTAGGAGCGCTGCAGGTCGTGGCCCCAGGACAGAGCTGATACCTTCGGCGTGTGGCTGCAGCGGCCCCTGGTGTTCCTCATCACGTTGGCCAGTAGGTAACCTAACACATCAGGTAGGTCTGTAGCTGTGGCTGCGGCTCCTGAGGATCCAGAAACAATAATCTGTCATCAACATGGCTACAGAAACAGTAACATATTACACACTGAAAATAACTGGATTTTCAACCTCTATTTTTTTCTTTCCTTTTATCAAATTTTCCATATGTATTGTAGACATTTTATCTAATCATTTTTATTTTAACAATTTTTCTTTGTCTTTGTTTTAGTAATTCCCTCGGAAGTAGCAATATGAATCAAGGATGTTTAACTTAGTTTCCACAAGAGTCACCTTTACTTTTAAAACACTTGTATAATATGTATTAAAACTTCCAATGCCTCCACACCTTTTCTTTATTAAAGCTTAACCTTGAATTTGAACCTCTCACCAAGGAGAGCAGCTACAATGGACAGGAGGCCAGTTCCTGCTCCGATCTCCAGGACTGTCTTGTCCACTAAATTCAACTGTTGGCGATGGGTGTCCAAGTAGTGACAGAGAGTCAGAGCCTGAGGGAAACATGACTTACAATTCAACATCTTTGAGTTCATTTTTTTGAATAACAACCTCTGAATAAAAGCAATAGCTTCTCAATAAATAGCATCCCCATAGTCCAAAAGTGTATTAGGAAGTGTAAGGGCGTAGTGTCTTTCAAATGCTGATGAATGCAAGTTTAAAAAAAAAATGTTTCTCACCCCCGGCCAAACATTGCCTGCGTAGGAGTCCAAAGCCCCTTGGATGATGATCTTCTGCCCAGCAAAATAGTACACTTCTTTATCTATTCCGTTGCAGAAGCACGGAGCCCAGGCTACTTTATATTGCTCCTTGATGTCTGATTCCTCTGGAGGATACAACAATCAGACACTTAGGACCTCTGTGGTCTCTCGAGTTTGGAAATTAATGTTTTTTATTGCTCATATTCATCTTACCTTTTTGCTCCTCTTTATCTTGGGCACCCCCATCTTCCTGCTGCACTTCTTCCTCCTCTTCTTCCTCTTCCTCCTCCTCCTCCTCTTCCTCCTCCTCCTCTCTTTCCTCTCCGATTATCATATGATAATTTATCGAAGACATGAATGATGGCAAAGTATTCATTTTGGATCCTGCTCTTGGAAAAGGACAGATAGATGGTGCTTCATTAAAAGTTGTTGTCCTCAAATTATCCTCAAAATATTTATTTCTGATACTGAATCCTAATATTTAAATTGACAACAAAATAAAAGAGATTACAGGATAAACAAAGATAAATACAGATTAATAAATTATATTTGTAATTTTCACTTTTAGTTCAGTATGTCTCCCCTTCATTCTTGTATTGTAATTGAATTGATATGTTTATACCATTATTTATTAACTAACACTAGTTGATGTGAACATAAACAAAGCATTTTTTTAAAGATAATCTTCTGTCAGACTACATGAGAGAAACGTTTCAAAGCATACTTTGCAAAGTCTTGTTATAAAACTTGATAACAAATTATCATACAACAATACCATCAAATTAAATACTGCAGAGTACGTTGAGAAGACACCGTACTCCTCTTCTTACAGAGATTTTGTAAACATTGTCAAAACCTCCCTCTCAAACCCAATACCCGTGATCTTTGACCTTACCTGCTGCTGCTCTTTTTCCCAGTGAGGAATCTCAGGAGAAATCAGACTGCATCCGGAGACCTCTGACTTGAGGTTATAGACTGAGCATCCTGTTGCCACACCCATCACCATCACAAGGGCACGGGGTATTTTTAGACCCTTGCAGGAGAACTCAACACAAGTCAGAGTGCACACACACACACACACACACACACACACACACACACACACACACACACACACACACACACACACACACACACACACACACACACACAAAAACAACAAAGATGAGTCCGTGGAGGAGCCAAATAGAGAAGAGCTAGTGACGATGCCGAGTAGCCATTTATCTTCGCCTCCAGTGACACTTATGGACTTCTCTGCTTTTGCTCTCTGGCAATCACGATGGACTGTAACCTCATCCTGGATATCACTTATAATGATATAAAATGAAGGAGTGAATTATTGGCTCCTACTAAATGTTTTCAGCTGATAAATGTCTCATGTCATGACAATCCACCTGGTAGTCTACAAATAGTAACATAGAGAGAACTAGTAAGATACATGATTTGTGTTTGACTTGAGAGAATCTTGGCAGAAAGCCCTTGAATTGTGAGTAGAAACACAAACATTTTGAACCCAAAAGCCTAATTTGAAAAGACCTCATGCAAAGTACTACTCAAAGATGACAAACATAGTCTAGAATGTGTCCATGCTGCTCTTTTTTCCTGCAACGTCCTCAATTGCTCTACCAGAAATGGGAGGTAACAGGATCAGGCTGGTATTCAACCCACATGCCCCCTTTAAGCTAAGAAGGGGGCTCCTGTAACATAAACTCAATTAGCCATCTCTCGGTTACATATTCACAGCCTTTGGCTTTAAAGTATTCCTTCTCAGATATCGTTAAAAAAATTCCACTCAGATCCCAAAACTTGAAGTGCATCCAGGAGCTCTGGGTGGTTGGATATGTTGATGGGAAGTGTACAGTGGTTAGGTCATTGCTCTAATTTTTGTTGATGTGTTGCAGCCTTATTTGGAATAAATATAAGAGTTTTTAAGCCTGATGAGGGGCAGCATCTTTGTTCTGTCCCTGAGTGAAGGGTTGTCTCTTATCTAAAGACTGTTGAAAGAAATATAAAGTTACCCGATACCTCTTTAAGGCCGCACACAGTCATCAGCTGTTGAGTATTTGTTTGTCTTCTCAGTGACATTGCATTGTGCATCACTGCACCCAGCTTACATAGCCTCTCGTGTTCTTCACAAAGCTTTTGTTCATGCAAGCAGTCACACATCCATCACAGGGGGAAAAACACAAGAATGGCTGGACAGAACATTTTTGAGGACTTGGAATGATGCATTTGATATCAGATTAAATAGGTCATGTTAATAACAGATGACTCTAACTGAATCTTTCCAAGATAAACAATCTGTTGATTTTCCAAAACATTCAAAGTGTGTGTGTGACTCACCTTACTTAAGCAGCACATACTGTCTAATATGGATGTGATCCTCAATTTGACCTCTTTAAAACATTTGTATTGTGATATACTACCCAAATAACTCCATATAGGTTTAAACATAAATGTTGCAAACTATTTTGAAATGGTAAGATTTGGTTAGGGCATTTGGTAAATGTTATTTTGTTCAAGTGTTTGATGGTTTTAACTATGTTACTGCCCCAACTATAAAATGGGATTACGCTTCCAGAAAGTGCCTTTAAAATATTTTGAGTTTAGATGGCATATCATCTTTTTTAAATTGATATGTCAATACTAGTTACAAACAGTTTCCTATTTAAACAGTAAATCATCACAGAGCAAAATAAGCACTTATAGACAAGGGTGTAACTTTGGTTTGAGAAGTGGGGGGGGACACAAAACAGGGGGTCCTCTGCAATGAAACATTGTTCTCAATTTAATTCCATTTCCTGCCTTTCTACAAATATATATTAGGGACTATGGTCTTAACTAATCCAAGAAAAATGTGTAGTGCGTATAATGAGTGTGCAAACTTATCTATCCATGAACCTGTTTTATTTGTTATGACCTCACATCCTATAGGGGGGTCTGGGGGCATGCACCCCCGGTAAGATTTTTTTCTTTAAATTGAAGTTAAATGCATCAATCTGGTGCACAAATTAAGAGATTTATGGATACAGCTCTCAACACTCATATGAAACAGAACTCCATAAATCTCTTAATTTGTGCACCAGATTGATGCATTTAACTTCAATTTAAAGAAAAAAATCTTACNTGCGTGCGTGCGTGCGTGCGTGCGTGCGTGTGGGTCGTGGTGGGTGGGTGTCCTTATTTATTATATTTATGCAGTTTCCCTAACCAGTCTTTTACATTCTGTCTGAATCGTTTTGGCTGGAGCAGTCGGAGGACAGAGGACACTCTTCAGCCTGTGATAAAGCAGCTGAACACCCAGCAGGTAACCAGGAGTACTTTTGCTAAAATAGATTTAATCAACATGTTCGAGTTCGGGGAGCACCGTTACCCTTGTTGAGCCGTGGAGGAGAGAGACAGCTTTGAATGTTGTGTTTAAAACCACCATCGACAAATCCTACTCATATCCTTCAACTAAAAGTTATAGAAAAATGGTTTCAACATCCAGTTGCAAATGAGGAAGTAGTACAATGCACACTTATGCAAAGCAGAAACATCTTAATCGTTCCTGCATCATTAACACTGTTCTGGTTTAGACACAGCTGCGGATCGACTCGTTCTTCCGCTTGGAGCAACAGGAGAAGCAGGCGATCCGCAGCCAGCGGCTCCGCAGAGCTGTCACCTGCATGAAGAGGAAGGAGAGGGAGGGGGGAGACGAGGGAGAGGACAGTGAGGAGGACCTGCCATCCCCATCCCCATCAAAATCTAAGAAAGGGAAGGCACCAAGCAAGAGTCCGAAGAAAGTAGGAGGAGGAGAGAGAGAAGTGGGGAGGTCCGTGTCCGGAGGAGGGTTTCTGGGGTCGGAGGAGGTTGTTGAATCTCCTCCTCCTCCTCCTCCTCCTCCATCTCTGAAGGATGTGAGGAGCAGCAGACAGGAGTCTCTGCCGGTGAAGGCCGTCCCCCAGCCTACTAACACTTTACCTCAGAGAGCCAGCAGCAACAGTAGCTCTGGGGAGGACAGCGATGATAGTGGCGGGGAAGTTGCTATGGTTACAGCTCGATCTGTGTTTGATGGCGGCCGACGAGGCCGTGGAGCAAAAAGCACGAGGGGGAGAGGAAGCACGAGAGGAAAGAGAAGGGGGAATAAATCGTGAGGGGGAAAGGCAAATGGGGAATATGTCATTCATTAAAAAATGTGATATTTATAAAGGTAAATAATGAATCATGAACAGTAATGAATTGAGCTTTCTCTGTATTAAGAATATGTATTTTGTAAACTGTTGATGTGACTGAAAATAAGTTACCTGTTGTAATTTGAATATTTGGCATTAAATCTTTGAGTTAAAGGTGTCTGTAGTTGAAGTATTTCCACAGTAGATGTCAGTTTGGCTCAGAATTCATCCATTTGTCGTGCCAATGTAAGATTGAGACAGGTGCAAGTCTTCACATCGCTTACATTTCCTTCAGGCACTCTTACGTTTTTCAATAAGTGCAACAAGTATATTTGAACTTTTTGTTCAACTGGGTTTTTTTGTGGTCTTTATTTAAACATGACCCCCACCCCTTTGGACCCTTGCTCCAGTCCATTAGCCGGACAGAGCAGCTGTCTCTGTCTGTCAGTCATGCTGCATCAGAGAAGCTCTAAGCATGCCCACAGAGGGCTAGAAATGCCGGGTGGAGACCAAGTAGTTTGGAAATACTGTATTTCTATGTAACTTATCTGGATCTATATTTACCCAAACCCTAAGGACTTAATCCAAGACTACAGACAAAAACAATAGTTGCTGTTAAAGAATTTCTGTTTTTACTTTAAGCATGGACACTCAACAGTCCAATGCCAGGAAGGAGGACTCAAACACCAAAGAAGAAGGTGAGAGTTTGGAATAACACGACATAAATCTGAACATGTGTCAGTGCATTTGGTTACTGCTGGCAGTTTGGCACAGGCTTTTTGTGGAACAAGTTCATAATCTCAGGGCAAGTTTTTTTTACTTGCATGCCAAGTTAAATTTAAATCATCTGAAAATCAATCTAATTTCAGAGCTTGTGTTGAAATATGTATTCCATATAACCATCTGCATCTCTGCTGGTAACAACAAATATAAAAGTTATATTTATACAGTGAGCGATAAACTGAGCTCCAGGGCATTTCCGACCTTTGAATTGTTCCTCTGTGGGCTCCCCCGATCTTTTGGCTAAAGTATGACATAACTGAAGTTGTGCGCTCGGAGTAACACTGACACACATAGCATGAGTCTGACACACTGGCATTATGTTACATACAAACAACAGGATAAGAGAGCATTATAGGACTTAATGTGGTTCATTTATAGAGCAGAGAATCAAATCTGTAATGTGATATGAGTGAAACAACACGATGACTCATAGGCTCGATTTAAGTCTGGAGTATTTCAGTGCCACTTTTAAGTGTTGCAGGTCGAGGACAAGATAAGGGAAACACCTACTGCACTCACCCTGGAAGAGGCTTTGTGTTATCCCCTAAAAAACGTCTATTTAAAAAATGCAGATGTCTTTCCAGATACACTGACACTGTTCATCTGGGTGATCCACAGCCCTCACTTTGAACACTTTTACTTGAAACTATTGCAGTGCCTCACTGTATTCACATAAAGTAAGTTCAGGCATCGACTGATTTTTGGTCAGTTTTGTCTTTGGTGTCACACAGTTTTAATTCATGAGGAATTCAATTGAACTCCTTATATCAGAAGTACCAATGCAGTTTCACAGGTTAGAAATAGTCAAACAAAAAACTAAGTGGCAAATAAGTTGAGGTGTTGGATCAGTACCACTTAAAACCTGGCAAAAAATCTGAAAAATGTTACATACCAGACAGGGAAACAGGTGGCAACGAAGAGTGGTGCTCAACAGATGGGAATAAACTGCAAATCTTTCACTTTTATCAGCAGAAATGTAGACTCTTTGCAGCAGGAAAGCACAGGTTGAACTAATAACTCACCACCATTTCATTAAACGATGCCAGTGTGATTTATTACACATGTGTATCTTATGACGTCAAAATGTCTGCTGTGAAAAATATGTATTTGTCTATTTCTAGATTCTGCTTCCACTCACAGGGTCACAAGTTGTGAACCCTGTGTAAACATGTTTCTTATTTGCACGTCTCTCCCGTGTGTGCCTGATCAGATGCTGCTGTGGATGCAGAGCTAGCCAAAGCCATAATGTCTCGGAGTTTCCACCCCTCCATCCTGGGCCCTGAACCCTGGGAGGGATACATCTTCTCTGATCTGGAGATCCGTATCAAAGAGTCCACAGACCTCTATGGAGCTGTTCTCTGGCCCTCGGTATACGCCCAAATGTATACATTATCCCAACTATTGAGCTGCTGTAGCTATTATTTACTTTGAGCCCTGCCAGTGAACTAAGAACATGCGTTCCCAACAACAGGCGATGGTGTTGTGCCATTTCTTGGAGACCAATCGTGATGAACACAACATGATGGATAAAAATGTGATTGAACTCGGTGCAGGAACCGGGCTCGTCTCCATCGTGTCCAGTCTGTTGGGTACGGAAACAAAACACTCCATTGACTTAGTTTAAAAAAAAATGTTTACCACTTCTGCTTTTTGTATTTATTCATTTCAACGCTCAGCTGCTCTGTCTGTTCAGGTGCTAAGGTGACTTCCACAGACCTGCCCGATGTTTTGGGAAACCTCCAGTACAATGTCATGCGCAACACTAAGGGTCGATGCAAGTACATTCCTGTGGTAGGTTACCTGTTCAGACATCATATTGTCGGTTTTATGACATATTCAATATATTTTGAATACCCAGCCAATGTTTAGTTGACAAAAGAGCCATTAGAGATAATTATGTGTTTTTTTGTGATTTGTTGATTTTTCTGTTTGGCTCATGGACCAACGATGACATTTACTTCATCATTCCTTGAAATTGTGTAGCTAACCCGAAATGAAAAGCAGTCTAAGAGTTCACTTTTTCAGTATAGAAAGGGATTTAATAAACCTGTTAAATACCATATAAATCAACCCTAAGTCTGCTCTGTTTCCAGGTCACAGAGCTCTTCTGGGGTCAGGAGGTGGAGCAGCATTTCCCACGTGCCACACATTGTTTCGATTACATCCTGGCAGCCGACGTGGTGTATTCCCACCCTTACCTGGAGGAGCTGATGGATACCTTTGATTACCTGTGCCAGGAAAATACACAGATCCTGTGGGCCATGAGATTTCGTCTGGACAAAGAGAACCGCTTCGTCGACCGCTTTCGGCAACGCTTCAATCTGGAGGAGCTGTACAACCTCCCCAGCCTGAGCATCAAACTGTACAGAGCCTGGAGGAGGGACGAGAGAGCGACCACTTCCTGATGGACTGTGTGTGTGTGTGTGTGTGTGCGTGCGTGCGTGCGTGCGTGTGCTGATATGACAATGTTTTATTTCTTTTTTATGTGAACTGTTTTCATGAATCTAGTCCAATTGTCTAGAAGTCTCCTTCTACTTCTCATCTTCAGGATAGTTTGATATGCCAGAATATTGCAACATTAAGTTATGATCCATGTTTTTCAGATTTTGTTATTTGATTTATTGGTGTATTTATTTACTAAAACATGTAAATACAATGCCATAATATTACATTTCACCTCATACCCCAACATTACCAATAAATTAAATCTGCCACAGTTTTATGTGTTGCTGATATGATTATTAAGTGCCAGGGATATTTAAAAATGTTTCACTTTTTCTTAATAATTTGGCAACTTTGTTTGGATATACATTTAATGTTTTGGGTTGGTCACACTGATCAGGATAGTGACGTCAATGCTCAAAATGCTTTTTTGTTTTTGCCACATGGCTGAGCTCCCATCTGCAGGATCATATTCCGTTTTTAAAGCTGGTTGTCAGCCATCAGCAGCTACGCTCTCACATTTCAGGTCTTGGTTGATGATGTTTTGGTTCAGTCACCTCACAGCACTAGGGGTCAACATGGCTCTTGTTTTTCCCGTAGATTTCTGATGCCCCTATGCATTTTAGTTAGGATGTGTGTTGCTGTTTAACTTAACATGTTCAGCATATTTTAATCACTCTTTGAAGAGCTCGTTTCAACGAGAAGGTGACAAATATATTTCAATCAAAGTATTGAGGGGTAGCCTATAATGTTGTACTCTAGGGACCTAAATACTGAAGGGTGAAGGTTCAAAGTTATCAGCGCAAAGCTGTCAACACTGTAGGCGACCGGTTGGTGAACATAATGGAGCATTTAATGGCTAAAGAGACAAATATTTCCCAAAGGATTTGGTGGGGAAGAAAACAAAGCTAAACGGTGGACTCAACCTCAAATCTATAAGCATGGGCGTAATTTCCACTGGGGACAGGGGGGACATGTCCCCCCCACTTTTCAAAATCCTGTTTGTGTCCCCCCCACTTTTCAAATGTGTTTTTGTGGTCATCGTCATGGAGGAGCATCTGTGTGTGTGTGTGTGGCAGGAGCGCATTTTGTGTGTGAGAGAGAGACAGAGAGAGACAGAGAGAGATACGGGGGTTGTTGTTAGCGTCTGGTGCTAGCTCGGAGCTAACGGAGATTAGAAGCCGTTTCAACAATAAGGAGAGGGAGAGTCCTCTCCTGTCGGACTGAGATAACGTCAGCTCAGGGAGGTAAAGGACTCGCTGAGTGATTATATTGTAAACTTTAGTCTAAGTTATCTCAGTGGGTCTCAAAC
>NW_011333781.1:367492-400485 GCF_000735185.1 Notothenia coriiceps
TACGTACGTAGTACGTATAAGTACACACGACCACCACCTACCACCACCACACACACACACACACACACACACACACACACACACACACACACACACACACACACACACACACACACACACACACACACACACACACACACACACACACACAGACAGACAGACAGACAGACAGACAGACAGACAGACAGACAGACAGACAGAGAGAAAGAAAGGATATTCTTTGATCATGTCGAGTTGTGGCCGCCCCCAGCTGAAGAAGCTGTCAGCCTGGTCCACAGCAGGCTGCAGGTAGGCCTGAGCCACCGCAGGGTTTGGAAACCCAGGATGGAGTTTCAAGGTTCTCAATTTCTTCTTCACCTTTGTGTCCCGAGGATCAGAAGACAGACGCTTGTTCTGCTGGGCCGCTGACCACCATTCCCTTCAGAAAACAAACAATAACCAGGTGATTAAATCTTTAAACATGCAACATTTTGTTCAAAAACTTGATATTGTTTTAATCATAACACGTGTTTTCTGTCATACCATCAGTTAATGGAAATGTTTGAGCCACATAGCTAATTAAGGAAATAATCAAGATAATATTGTATTTGAAAGATTTTGGCCAGGATAGTTACTGTCTAACAAATTCCATATTTACACAGGTAAATATAAAACTACTGGAGCCTCAAACATGTCATAAAGAGATGAATAAATAAGCCTGGACAATACATGTATTTACAGTCACAGTAGATTGAGCTTGGAGGGATTAAGAGTAAAAGAAAAAGATGTCAGGATGATCAAGATGAAGAAATAAAAAGATGAATAAGCAGACTGCACACGCATACCATAAAATACATCGAGATCAAAACCTCTTTAACTGACCTTAACTGTGTGAGTGGCTCCAAGCCCGGCCCTGTGAACTCGTTCAGTAGCTCCATGCCCGTCACATACCCGACCCCCGGCAGACCCTCTGTGTAGTCGCTGCCCAGCAGGTAGGCCAGGTTTATCAGTTTAGTCCTGTCCAGACCTGAGAGGGAGACAGAGAGGGAGACAGAAACCACATTATCATTTGCAACATAAAATTAAAGAGTTCAAGTCATTGGAACAATGTAAACAGTGTCGAAATCTGTCCAAAAATATATAAAGGTTTTCTGAATGTATTTAGCATCAGTAATCAGATAAAAAAAGGGAATATTCCTCTCATATGATCTTATAGAGTATACATTGAAAGCAAATCCGGCTTGTACTGTGAGCCGTAGGGTCGCTGGTTTAATTCCCCGAACAGACCTAAATATGAGTGTGGACTTGGAGAGGTCCCAGTTCACCTCCCCTGCCGTGGTGAGCTTGAGCAAGGCACCGGAGAACCCCCTTCCCCCCCACTACCAATTGCTCCCCGGGCGCTGTACACTGCTCCTACTACTAGGATGGGTTAAACTCAGAGGTCAAATGTCACTGTGTGTGCATGTGTGAGAACTAAAGAAGGTTTCATCCTCCGATTCTATCCATCTATCTAAGACCCGTTTAACAGTTAACAAAAAAAAGAGGACAAAAGGAAATCTTTTCTTAAACTTGTTAAAACATTGAAGTGCAAACTATTAAAAACATGTGATTGAAAGCACTGACCCAGTTGGTTCTGCAGGTCACTGTATTGGAAGTGTTCAACATATTTGTCCTGGTTGAAGAAGTTCCTGTAGACGTGTCTCCCTCCAAACAGCCACACGTCGGAGTCGTCTGTGATGGTCCCGTTAGTGTGGTCAGCGCGGTCCAGTGCCGCACACTGAGCCTCGGCCTCCATCGGAGCCACCAGGTACGGCACGCCAAACAGCCGCAGCAGCTCCTGGAACCAGAGAGGGAAACATATTATTCACAAAAAAGTATTTATCAAGACACAATGTCCAAAACTGTTGTTGGTTCATAGTCATACTGAAACTTCTGATAACACTGAAACCTTTTGCCAGGATTTAAATGATCTTTTTATAATGTGCGAGTATCTGTATTTATCTAAGAAATACATTGGCTCTTAGCAGCATTATTCAAACAGCCAGTGAGTTTAATAAAGAACTGGCCATTTAGGGTTTTAAATTACATGGGGATTTAAAAAAAGAGAAGATGCTGACAGTGTGTGACATCTGAGAGTGTGAGTGAGTTGACAGACACACTTACACTTGCAACAAAGATGAAGTAATACTCTCTGCACATCTTTGGCACAGATACATGTATCCCACTGTTGGCCTTACGCCTTCTGTAGGCGTCTCCTCTCTAATGTCATATCTCAGGTGTGAGGGTGGAGTGCTTGTGTGGTTCAAATGTGTCTTTAAGTGCTGTCTTTGGTTCACCTGGCTCTCTAGCTGCATCTGCCCGGTGACTGTGTTGGCCATCCTCTCCTGCTGCTGTTTCAGCTCCCTCAGGCTGCTCTGCTCCACCTGCAGAGAGCTCTCCAGAGCCTGCAGCTCTTCCTGCAGCAAACACACAAACACACACACACACACACACACTTAGCCGTGCCTCATACACATCACGTCACTGAATGCTCACTCTAAAGCACAGCTACCAAATTCAACCACATCACTCAAAAAACATCTAGATGTCTGCTTGTCCATGCTACACTGCAGCCCCATGTAGCTTGCATGAAGAGACACCTCTGCTATACTGCAGAGACAGAACGTTTTCTTGCCAGTGATAGGCTTAATCAGCGTTGTGTGAATGTATTTGACATGGCTTGAATATAAAAGCCCTGCATTACAGCTTCGACGGAATGGCCAGTCGAAAGGAAATGGGGGAGCGTTATGTAGAGGGGGGATTAATTATGCATTAACTTTAAAATAGGTATTAACATTGAGGTCAAATTCTCGCAGGCAGGAATGCTTACCACATCAAAGTGTTCCCATTCATTGACCGCTGGAGTTGAGCTGGATTCTGTCTCTGTGCCCTCCTCTAACTCTTCCTCTTCACTCTCTCTTTTCTTCTCTTCTTCTTCCTCTATTTGTAAAGCAGCAGCTGGAACCTCTGTCAAACCTTTCTTGGACTCTTCTTCTTGCTTGGTCCCTGCCTTATTGACCTCATCCGGAGGTCCTTTGTCTCCAGTAATCACAAGTGAATCATCTGTTTCCTCCTCTTCAAATTCTTCATCTGACACCTCGATGAAGCTTTCTGGGAAAACATGAAAACAGCACCTTTTGTTAATATTTGCCCAATAACACAAAAATGTGGGATCTTAACCCTGACTGTTACTGCACCTTCTGATTCGCTCTCCTCGCTGCGATGCAACTTCACATCATCTCCATTCCTCTCCTGAAGGGCTTCAATCACCGTATTGCTCTCCTGCTTTAACAGCACAGGATGTCCCGCCTCCCTCTCTGCACTGAGAGCTTTCACACACAGTGCAGCTGAGGGATTGTTCGATAATGTGATTTGACTGGAAGCAGCAGCATCCACTAGCTTTGACATCAACCCGTGCTCTGATTCTCTTCCCTCCAGTTCTTCTTGTCCTCTACTGCCAATCTTTATATCCTCTGCCAACTTTCCTTTCTGCGTCTCCACTTCCGAGCTCAGCCCTGTTTTGTGAGGTTGTTGCAGTGGTGCAAAGTGAACAGCCTTATTTCTTTCCCCAATTACAGCCTCGGTCTCATCTTCAGAACTACTATCAAGCAAAAGGTCTTTCACATGTACACTTTGGCCTGTTGGGTTTCCCTTCAAATCTGATTTTCCTTTTGGCAAAGTGTCTGGTTCTTCCTCTGAGCTGCTGATGACCACGTGAGGCGCAGGAGGAGGAACGCTAAACTGCAGTTTGGTGGCCGTGCTGTTGATGAAAGTCCCGTGTCGAGCAAAGCCACCTTCCTCCTCAGCGAGGGCTTGTTGGATTGCGAGCAGGGTCCGGGGGGACACACCCCCTTCCTTCCTATCTTGGTCCACCTTGTCCTCGTCTGAGCTGTCATCCATTGCACCTTGGATCGCCTTGAGTGTACGAGGTGAGGGGGGGGATGTGTTTCCAAAAGAAGGTTTGGAGACAGAGGGTTTGGAGACAAAGGGTTTGGACACAGAGGGTTTGGAGTCTTCTGAGGCGTGACCCCACCCCTCTGGCCCCTCCTCTGCTGCAGGGCGCCACAGGGGCTCCGGTCTGTCCACCGCTCGTCTCTTAGAGCCCGTCAGGATGCTGCCGGCCCAGGCTGCAGCTGCAGGGCGGCTCTCAGGGGCGGGTTCTATCTTTTTGGAGCCTGTGTGAGCAAAATGAAAGTGTTTTAAACAAGTCTGCATTTTATGGATCACAAGGACCGATCCAGGAAAACATTCCTGCTCACTGCCATAACTCTATATAACAAATCACCTCTGGCTGGCAGATACCTCGCTGCTCCATAGCTTCTCTTTGGATAACTGGACTCACTGTACATTTTACATGTATTTATAATGTAATATTTCATTCATACACTCTAAATGTAAATAATATCCTGCTTTATATTGTGTCTAAAGCCCTTCAATAGCGTTTTATTGTCAGAGTTTATAGATTTTTTATCTTCACGGGCCTACAGTATATTTTCTACTTTTTAATGCTGCTTTAATTCAATTTTGAGATGTTTAAATTCTAGTATTATGAATTTCTACTCTTTAATTTCTACTTATGTCTTGTTGGTTTTTATGCTGCTGCAACGCAAACATTTCCCAAATTTGGATCAATAAAGTACCTCCTACCTCTTATGATAGTCTCTTTCAACAAAGAGAAAACCCACAATTGTTGCAAAATGTACTTTACAACACCACTAAATTCGTTTTTTGCAGAGATTTAAATTATGTTTAAGATTAGTAATTAATAACCCTGAACAATTAGTCTGCTTAACTTTATCCTAAAGTGACACTGTTTAATAATACCAATGTGGGCAGTGACTGTTGAAATGAACAGTTTTTGATGCGTTCAAGCAATCTGACAACTGATAGTTGATCAATTTTCTGTAAAATACTGAGAAACTGAGTAAACACACCCTCATAAATGTCCTCACCTTTAATAAGTATGTAGTGGGAATTGTCCTCTGAAACCAGGCGGCGTGACTCCACGCTGTGACTCTGCTGGTCCCCGTCCTGTTGGACGAGCTGTGGAGCGCTGCCGGCGCTCAGCTGGCACATCTCACTCTCCACGCCCCGCAGACGCTGGTTCAGATGGTTCCTCTGCAGCAGGCCGGCCAGCTGGTACTGTGAGAAGTCTCCTGAGCGCTAAGAGAAAGTGAAGAGGAGTCAGCGTTATTGAACAGGCTATGGGAGAGCGTGTGTGTGTGTGTGTTAGTGAATAAGAGTGAACAGTACCTCTGGGGGTTTCTGGTACATGGTCCGACGCCTTTTGGAAAACTCTTTCATTTCTTTGAGTATCTCATGTTTCATTTCAAGCGGCATGCTGGCAAACTCTTCTGAGTTGATGTCCACTGAGTTAGGCTTTTCATATAATTCTGCCTGAAACACAGTAAGCTGATGTCAATTATGATACTGGGCAATAATACAAAGAAAGGCTGAAGGATGAAGCCAACCAACACAAGAACATCTGAATAATGTGATGTTTTTATTTTCCTTGGCAAAACTACTTTTTTGCAACACAGCCACAACCACAAAGCATTGATCAAATATAATTAAAACTGAGATACCATCCATATTCGCAAAACAGTGGTAGTGTTGTGGTGGTGATATGGACCGTGACACATTTATGCATGTCATACTTTTACCTGATACATATGATATCCCTCATCTGTCTCATCTGTCTCCTCCAACTCTTTCTCCTCCTCCTCCTCCTCTGAACTGCAAGAACAAAACACATTAACATTATTAAAGATGGGGTAGGTAATTTTGGAGAAACCAGCTCGAGTGCGCTAGAATTTGAAAATTCACAACCGGAAAAAATCTGCCACTTCCTTACAGAGCCCCTCCTCCAACACACACGAACGCGCACATGACCAATGAGGGCACGAGATAAGTTTGTGCACAGATGGAAGGCTGACAGGAAGGTAGGCCATCCAGTTATTTTAGACGGGCCGGCTAAAATGATTGGTCGTGCTTTTTACAGTACTACGGCTTCCACTGATGACATTTTTTAATGGATTTTTTGTCAAAGCACTTAAGATATTCATTGCTATCGGGATGTTAAGAACATTCCATGGAATATAACAAAAAGTGTATCTCCAGCCGGTTTCTGAAACCGGCTGGAGATACACTTTTTGTTATATTCCATGGAATGTTCTTAACATCCCGATAGCAATGAATATCTTAAGTGCTTTGACAAAAAATCCATTANTTTAGTTGTTTTTGAAGAAAAAAATAAAATAAACATACAGTACTACTTTAAAAAATATTTGAATTATTACTAATGTCTGAACTAATATTTTCTTCCCACTCACTGTTGATGTTTCAAAACATTGGGACTAAGGAGCTGTGAAACAACACACAGCAATTATTCCAGTCAAAGCTGAGAAGACAGGTGGATAGAAAAGTGACAAAAGGCAGCAGTTCATCACCAATTCATATTTATTTTTATTTATTTCCAGTGGATTCATTAACACTTAATGTTTAGTATATGAGCCTTGCTCCGGGGAAAGGCTCTTTCTTGAAACGCTTTGTCCATCTTTATAAGAGGATACATCATTATAACATCCTAATGAATACAGTGGTTGTAATTATTCATACTGAGGTAAAAAAAGATCAAAGGTTAAAAGGCTAGTACAATTTAGCTTTCAAATTATACTTTGTCTAATTCAAATTGATATAAGGCATCACAATAACTGCAGGTAACTCACATGTGACCGTAATTTGCATTTTAAGACACAGTTCATATATTCAAGGCACACGTGTAAATCATTATAATGTCAATCAAAACTTTTTTTCCAAATTCAAGATCATTTGAGACATAGCAGTTGGTAATCATGCTCATGGTTAAGTCAAATGAGCTAGAGCACCTCATGTCTGTTCTAGAAGAGAACAAGGAATTTGGACAATTTAAGAAAGTTACATAAAATAAAACATTTGCATATAGAAGAAGCGAAAGGTACAAAAAAAAGATTGCTAACAGGCACCTTTATAACAACACCACAGTGATATATGTTTCCTTTTGAAATGGATCCCGATTATTAATACTGGTGTACCTTTATAAGACCGGGTCCTTGCGTTGTCATGCAGCAGTTCTCCTGGATATTCTACCATCTCAGGTAGTCGTAGCGTTGCAGGCTGTTGAGCGAAGCCGATTACTTGTGTCCCAACGACTCAGCGAGCTTCTTCAGCCTTTTCTTCAGCTCCAGAGGAAACTTCTCATAACACTTTTTACACACAGGCTTCATGTCAAACTCAACAAATTTGTTCCTGCAAAGAAAGAAAAGAAAGACACCGTCAACACTAAATACAGTTGCAAGAAAAAGTATGTGAACCCTTTGGAACTACCTGGATTTCTGCATAAATTGGTCATAAAATGTGTTCTGATCTTCATCTAAGTCACAACAATAGACAAACACAGTCTGCTTAAGCTAAAACCACACAAACAATTATATGTTTTTATGTTTTTATTGAACACACCATGTAAACATTCACAGTGCAGGGTGGAAAAAGTATGTGAACCCTTGGATTTAATAACTGGTTGACCCTCCTTTGGCAGCAATAACCTCAACCAAACGTTTCCTATAGTTGCATATCAGACCTGCACAACGGTCAGGAGGAATGTTGGACCATTCCTCTTTACAAAACTGTTTCAGTTCAGCAATATTCTTGGGATTTCTGGTGTGAATCGCTCTCTTGAGGTCATGCCACAGCATCTCAATTGGGTTGAGGTCAGGACTCTGACTGGGCCACTCCAGAAGGCCTATTTTCTTCTGTTGAAGCCATTCTGTTGTTGATTTACTTCTGTGCTTTGGGTCGTTGTCCTGTTGCATCACCCATCTTCTGTTGAGCTTCAATTGGTGGACAGATGGCCTTAAGTTCTCCAGCAAAATGTCTTGATAAACTTGAGAATTCATTTTTCCGTCGATGATGGCAATCTGTCCAGGCCCTGAGGCAGCAAAGCAGCCCCAAACCATGATGCTCCCTCCACCATACTTCACAGATGAGGTTTTGATGTTGGTGTGCTGTGCCTTTTTTTCTCCACACATAGCGTTGTGTGTTCCTTCCAAACAACTCAACTTTGGTTTCATCTGTCCACAGAATATTTTGCCAGTAGTGCTGTGGAACATCCAGGTGCTCTTTTGCAAACTTCAAACGTGCAGCAATGTTTTTTCTGGACAGCAGTGGCTTCCTCCATTTTATGACCAACTTGTGCAGAAATCCAGTTAATTCCAAAGGGTTCACAGACTTTTTCTTGCAACTGTATGTAAACCAATGACTCGTCTCTGGCCCTTATTTACCTTTTTGATTTCCCTCTCAGCTGCATTATCTTTCTCTTAATATTATCATCACTGCAGCTTTACATTGATTGCAAGTCACAGTCTCCTTATTAGCATTAGGGCCACACTGTTAGGGAGCAACACTTTAGTGCAGCAATTCATTATCTCACTCAAATAAAAACATGAAACTTGATGGAAGTATGGAAGTATGGCTGAAACAAACTACTCGTCTATCTACAGATCAGATTTACAAACACTTAGGTCGAGTAAATAAGACAAAAATACAGCGACTGAGAGCTCATGCAAATAGCCAAAATGCAAGCAAATGAAGAAGATATTTTGAATATTTGTTGGGATTTAGGACATTAATTGAAGAAAACAAGATCTTTAAAGACCTAATTTTGGACTCTGAAAATGTATAATAATTTGATATTTATTATTTATTTTCGTTTTATATATATATATATATATATTAAACTATTTAAAGAGACAATGTTAACCAGATAAATCAAGATGAACCAGATAAATCACAGAATAACAGAGGAAGAAGTGGAGAAAGCACCAACCAACGGACGGAGTTGTGAGTTGTAAAGAATCATAACTCTACACACAGACAGCCGGTCTTTTCTTCCGCTCTTTGGCATCACGCTCACGGCGAGCCAGGCGGCGTCTCAGCTCCTCGGGCATGCGCTCATAGCAGTGCTTACACACCGGCTTCAGCTCAATTTCAACAAACTTATCTCTGAGTAACCAAGAAGTGAAGTGAAGCATGTAAGAGGAGAAATTGGAAGAAAAGGGGGGAAGAGCCAAAAGGGGAAGATTTGCAGTAGTGTTAAGACGAGAGTAGGGGTTAAATGTTAGAGAAAATCTGGTAGTATTATTATACACAATAAGTTAGTAAACAAAGAGGCTATTGATGAGCCACATCACTTACTTGAGAGTGAGTTTTGTGTTGCAGGTGGAGCATGAGAAACAGCTGACACACCAGGCCTTGTTGAGAGCAGACACCACTGAGAAGAAAAAAGGAAAATATGAACATTCAACTCAACATTTTATGTCAATTACTAAATACGCTTGTTCTAAATGTGAGCTTGATTATGTTGAGACTCACCATCGCCTTCAATCACACGGTTGCAGTGATAGCACACATCGCCGAAGAGCTGGATAACAGAGAAACAAGGAGAGTGGGTTTCTGTACAACATTAGGATGTCCGTCATGTCCTCCAAAGTGCACTTGTGTTCCTTACCTGATTATAATGAGTCTCACAGTAAGCCAACCCCTTCCTCTCATAATGCCGATGACCGAGGAAAGGCTTCTCACACTTGGCACACACGAAATGCTGTAAACAAAAACAAATGTTGCTGAGGGAGAGGGGGAAACTTCTAATGAAGGCATGAGAAACTGACTAGAGGAGCAGTTGCCTATACAACATGAATAATACATGAGCCTCATGTGAATATGTTTATTTACTGAGTTTTTTTTGTAAGTTATAGACTTGATCTATTGGGAAATATTACTGTTGTATCCTGAAGTGTTGCCAAAAAAGAATTCATTATTAAATTGGCTCTCATTCGCTGATGATAGTCTGTAGAACAGTAAAAAATTCAGCAACCTCGACACATTAACACTCAACTTATTCTGCCTCAGGAGAACGTATCTCTTTAAAAGTGCTCACATTTCTCCTACTGCCTATAATGATCTCATTAACAATGTTTTGGTTTCTTTAATTGATTATGCATAGGTAATTTTACTGAATGTAAAGTTCATCCGAGTGAAGTCTAAACATACAATACATCAACCACAGAAAGGGGCAACCATTACATGTTGTCACTTTTATCAACCAAAGTCAGAAGTCTTACTGACCATACTCCATTTAGTCAAACTTTTAATGTGCAGAAGAATTTAACAGAAACACTTCCATTACCAAATGGCATTCATTTTGTTATATTCTTAATTAGATTTAATGGCCCCTATTGTGTACCTCTGTCTGGGTTTGACACATTAAGGTGGCAATTCAATTTACTTTAATAGGATGAGCAAACTCCTAATGTAATCCCATCGAAACAACAAACAACAACATGGTATTGATTACTTTGAAACACACACAATTGTTATGTCGTATTGAGTGTATTATACAAACCTCCACATGCCACTGCTTGCCCATAGCGTTGACCACACGGCCCTCGATGGGTCTCCTACAGGCACCACAGATTGGGACACCCATCTTGTCGTGGCAGGGCAAACAGTAGAGCTCTCCCTTCAGCTCCCTGGCTTCGACTGTCAATTCCTTCCTGTGTACACACAAATATTAAAACACATTAAAGGTCATTGTTATGTGGTTATATATTCTGGAGAGTGTACCGTGTTATGCGCTTAATAATAGTTTGGCTTGGGAAGACTGACCCACAATTGCTGCAGTTGAAGTGGTCTGGGTGATAGGGGTCGTTCTTAAAGATCAGCGGCTGCTCTTCAATGATGGCGTGGCACTTCTGGCAGATGTACTTGCCCAGGCCCCGAGCTTTCTCGCGGTTATGGCACGGGCGACAAAGGTGCCTGAGGTAAATGAAGGAGAACAAAATGTTAGGTGTGCAACATACTCTGCCACAGCTCCTTAAAAGTTCAATACTTCAATACAAATTGGGAGTCAGCAGGTTGAGGTGTGTGTAACCTGCCTGATTCCCAGGCTGCCGATGTGTTATATAAAGAATGGAATAAGATAAGACACGTACCTGCCAGCATTTTTGACAAACCCCACGTCTGCAAGCACAGCCTGGCAAATGTCACAGCAGAAGCAGTCTGGGTGCCAACTATTGTTCATGGCCTTAATGACACGACCAATGATGAACTCCCCTGAGGGAAACCATAAGTGAGAGAGCAATTTGAGTCCAAGTTTGACTTTTTCAACATTTATTGAAACTGAATGACATTTTCTAGGTAGTGTACAGTAGTTCATAATGAGCTCCATTTTGGAGTCCTGCAGTTTCTACAATGCTCTGCAGTGTTTTTATCGGGTTCTCAGAGTGACACTTTGATTTTAAATGCATTTTAATTGTCCATTTACATTAATTACAGCATGTTTGTCTCTCCCTGGACACAGTCCACTAGTATTTAAATTAAGCTTACAGAGCACTAAAATGCATCATGGGTAATCTAAACACAAGTGGGAAGTTCTAAATAAGAGTATGATTAGACTTAAAGATCAGTGAGGAATGCTGGGATCTGAACTCTCTAACAAGGTCAGGGATGCTAACATGGACATATGTACCGTACTGCAGTGCACCAAAAAAGAAAGAGGTGCAAGGAACTCTGTACAATACACAACATCTTCACTTCAGGCACAAGAGATGTATTCTAGTACCATGTAAAGCCCTATTACATCTGAATACAATAGACTTTATTATTTACACAAAATGTGGGATTCGCACACCCCCACAAATACTAAATATGGGCATGCCTTAAATGAATGAGGGCCTATAACACTCACCACATTGGTGACAGCAAGGCGCAAAGAGCATCTGGAAGTCATGTTCACAATATTTTCTTCCTTCAAACTGTGAAAAGAAAAATATTGAAATCCCTTAACTCAAGAGAAATACAGGAGGAGTATGTTTTATCATTGTGTTGATTTGTGAAATGATTTACAATGTTTATTTGAGTGCAATACCTCATAGAAAAGTCCTTCAGGGAACTGCTGAAAACACTGGGCACACACAAAGCACTGCTCGTGGTACAGCTCTCCATTACTATTCACAATCTTCTCAGTGGCAGCAAAGCCGCTCTTACAGCGCTCACAGGCCGCACTGGCCAGGGCATTAGCAATGCTGTTGCATGAGACAAGAAAATACATATTAATACATTATGTCCCCCGTGAACCGTTGGGCTGACAAATAACTGGGATGCAAGGCGGACCAATGTTTATCATTTCTCACATATCTCCTACAACTGTTGAGCTTGTTTCAGCAGTTGTCACCATGGAGAGTGGAAAATAATTTGTGAATCAGTGGGGGAACTCACTACTCACAGTGCCGCCAGAGCCTAATTTGGTAAAGGAGTAGAGGTACTGAAACAGAGCTGACAGACGATGGGCAGCCTTTCCTCCACACACACACAATTACTAATAAATAGACACCACAATCTGATTTTGTGTTTTCAATTTACAGTTTAATGCTATGCCACATCTTACAACTTTCTCAGAGTAGTTTGGTAATAACCGAAACTGTTTAAATCAAGTTGTAAAAAATGAAAGTACAGTAGCTCACGAGCCAAGGTATTGAATGTTAGTTTCTGTAATTTCTAAATAAAGATAGTAATTAAAAACGTAATAATAATTATAAACTGTAGTTGTACATAACCTTTGAAAACATAGGGATTTACATGGTTAAAACAAGAATAAAACGACACTTAAAGTAAACAAAACAAAAACAATAGTAATGTAAAAACAGAGGCAAAAACACGAACAAGATAAGATGATATCAATGGAATAATTTGCTATATTTTAGTAACTTTAAATGAACAATTGTCGGACCGAATTGTCTTATTATTCAGACCTGAAAAGTCAGACCTTTCTGATCAGGGACGGTGAGTCCTAATAATTCCCATCATGTTGAAAAACATTAAAACGCTAGCTAGCATGCTAATCATAAATGCCAATCAGGGGAGGAACCCTACCACAGTTATTTTTGCCAAATATTATTTAATAAACTATAACGCATCATTATGTCAGAAATGAAACAACTTTCAAACTGTAACCCTGAATCGAAATTATAAATTAATAATAACTTATGTGTTGTCGCTTAAAAAGAGGTGAGCTAACTTTACCCCAATGGTTATGTTGGCAAGCTAGTTTCTAGGTAAAGCTAGCGGTTGTGTAGGTCTGCTACAAGCTAACGTTAGCCAAGCTAATGAAAGATCTTACCTGCCCGTCATCCCAGCAACACCAAGCATCACCTCTCAGCACGACAGTCTTAGGAAGGTAGCTCAAAAACTGACATGTGTTTGTGTGCCTATTCCTTTCACTGAGTTGTTAAAAGTTTTTAAGTGAAAGCAGGATGGTGTGGAGCCGTGTCTTCCCCTCTTAGCAGAGAACTGTAGCTTCTGGACACACACTGGGGGAGTGTCCAGAGGTGGGAGAAGTACAGAGTGTATGAATACTCTGTTACAAGTAAAAGTCCTGCATTCAAAAGGTTCTCAATGAAAAGAACAAACGTATCAAAATATACTTGAAGTAGGCTACCAAAAGTAAAAGTAGCCTACTTCTTGTGCAAATTGACCCATTTCAGAATTACTGAAATGGAACAATTTGCATGATATGTATACTTTATACAAATGATAAATACACCCTCACCCACCCAAATCACTTACTCTGTTGCAGTGCTTCCAAATTCACTTCACCCATTAAACATGTTCAAAGAAATATGCTTTTCTGAGACCAAACTTTGACATTTTTAAATTGTTTTTCTCTTTTAAGCCAGTAAAAGCAGAAGCAACTTTGCTTTTTACATAACTGAAACCATTGACCATTGATTTTAATGCTGTAGTTCATTAAGGCTCCTTATACAGTTTCCATGCAGTAATACAATTCTGCGGTAGCGGTTCGGCTTAATCGGATGGCTAAGTTACTTATAATGATGATTTAACTTAGGTAATGTAAAATTCAAAATGAATTTGAGCATAGCTGAAGACAAAAGATACACACAGATGGAGTGTTGAACTATGGGCCCCTATTAGAGAGAGAGAGAGAGAGAGAGAGAGAGAGAGAGAGAGAGAGAGAGACCAGATGTGTATTTGAAATTGTACCGTTTGTTATTATCACTATTTTGTTTTTCTTTTCTCTGATAACAGATGACACAGAAATTCAACATTAAAGCTCATTCCTCTTCTTCTTCTACTGTACTTCTTCTTCTCCTTCTGGAAGACTTGTGCATCCGGCTGCTTCGTCCAGCTCAGTTGGATGTTGTCATCCACTTCTTGGTCCCGTAGATTATTTTTCATCTGAGTGACAAAACTCCTCATCATTATCATTCACTGTGTGCTGTGTGCATGTATGTGTGACAATTAAAGAGGGTTTCATCCTCCGATTCTATCTTTTTATGTGACATGCACAACTCAAAAATCTCCATCCCTTTTCTTTGGCTATATAAGATTTTGATATTTACAATGTAAATAGGAATATAGGCCAGGCAAGGAGAAACATGGCTAGTGCACATTACACACACAAATATTTTCAAAACAGTTACTGTCTTGAGTTGTGTCCATATCAAATCTGCTTTATTTTTCAAAATAATATGCAGTGACTCAGAAACATAAGACATCAAATAGAGGCATGGTGATGATGAAAGGAGGCAGAAAGACACGTGGAGGCCAACAAACCTGTTTATGTCATCGGGTTTCTTGCAGCCATTATGTCCGCAACCCAAATTCTTCAACACCTCCCAGTGGATATCATCCAGCCCGTAGCGATGATCAGGAAGCAGTACCTCCTCCATGATGGATAGCTGTACTGGTCTTTCACCATTCATCTAGACAAACTCCATAATTGGACTGCAGGACACCTTGCTCTCTCCCAAGCCAATGCGTGCAGCGTTGGGCAAAGTAGATGATCTCCTTGTCCAGGGGTCACAGCCTGTTGAAGCACAGCCAGGTGACCACAACATGACCCAGCATCTTTACTGATGCATCAGCCGAAGTACAGATGCGTAGATTTGTTTATTGATAGAGAAAACATTAATTAGGAGACTACAGATCTACGCAGCCTGGCTGAGAAAAAATAAATTTGGACAATGCTGTTCTAACTCCCTGTAGCTTTTGGACTAGATGCCTTTATTGTCTTATTGTAACAATTAGGAGTGATTAATTAATTGGTGTTTTGCCCTAAAATGTCTATAATTATATATCAATGTCACCTCCTATCTACATTTATGTCATCCAGTCACTTCTGCCCAATTAACTAATTGACTGCTAATAAATGTGTTTTATTCCAACATTCCCTCTCAAATTTGGCCTCCTGTTACTAACAAGATCCCAAGGGAAATTGCTTGCCGTTCCAGGGATGTAAAAGGTTTTGCACCAATGTCTGCTATAATTGTCCTTGATAAATCATATTCCCAACAATAATTAGTCATTCATTATGAATCATTATTAATCATAGTCTCCTTAATAGCTATCACTTCTTCCATTTGTCAGTACTTGCATGTGAAACATGTTGAGGGATATAAATGAAACAGAAAAACTTATTTCACATCAGCTCTAGTGATCAAAAGTCCACAAGGCACCTCCAGATTTAGACACATGAATTAAAAACATACTTCAAATGTGAAGCCATACCACTTTGTTTATTATTTGTCTTCCAAGATTAACCGTCCCAAGAAATTAGGGTATCCCTATAACAGATGTCAGTTTGGTTTCATTTAGTTTCTAATAGCCCAACACCCAACCTAACTTATTGGTTCATTAAAAAGAAAGGCTTTATGAGGTTTGGCCCCTCTTTTTAAAGTACTATCCATTAAGAAGGCCTGAAATGTTAATGTTTAGTGTTGTAAATGTCTTGACTTTTATTTTATGTTAGCTTTTCTGAAGTTTATTGTCACATTTTGATCAGGTCGGTTGCTCCAAACAACCAGCCACTGATCACACAATGCGGCGACAGGCCTGGTGTGTGTGTGTGTGTGTGTGTGTGTGTGTGTGTGTGTGTGTGTGTGTGTGTGTGTGTGTGTGTGTGTGTGTGTGTGTGTGTGTGTGTGTGTTTGTGTGATCAGTGCTTTTTACACATTATGTCATCGTAAATGATGTGTAAGGTCAGAGAAGCTCATGTGAGCACTTGGCCACAATAATAAGGCAAATGTTGGTCAAACTAAGATTATAACTTACAAAATGTAATGTATAAATTGTGTCAGCAGGTCACTGTTAAGATAAGAAAGTGGCTAAGCTTGCCTGCAAATAAAGATGGTAAATTAAATAATAATTTGGCTGAGGCTTACCTTGGGCAGACACATGATGCTGGGCCTGGCTGTGGAGATGAGCCCCAATATATTCAGAGAACAGTTCACCAGCTGTGAGATGTTGCACGCTGCCTCTGCCGACTCTCTGCTGCTGTCCAACAGGGCAGCATGAAGAAAGAAAACAAAAAACGAAAAGTATTTAACTCAAACTGAACATTCAGAAGAATTCACTTAACTGCACTTTCTTTTTTTATCACTTTACCCCCCATCTCCTCCTCATCATTAGTTCATACCTTGAAGCTGACATACTGCAGGTGGTTGCCGTGCTTTTTTATTCTCTGTTGGATGAAGTCAGAGCCTGTGGCCTTCAGGTAGGAGCTGGCTGGTTCAACTCTAACTCAAAGCAGCACCACAGCGGCAGAAAAAAAAATGTCAAGCCCCAGCACACCATTACTAATGCCAAGAATAAATAATAAAAATAGGAAAATAAATCCAACTTACAAATTAAAAACTGACTTAACAAAAGACAAGCGCTGTTTATATTATAAGAATATCTTATACCAATATAAATGTTTCTCAATTTTCAAACAGCTAACATCCGCAGCAAATCTAACCTCAACTGAATGGTAAGTATTTACCATGATCAACATTAAGCCATACTTTATTCATATTAAGCAATATTTACCACAATAGGACTTTTGCATGAATGTAGCCTGAGGGAAGTGGCCTTCACCGCAGCATAAGTGTGAGGAATAAAATACTTGTTGTTTGTGTGTTTATCCCTTGCTGAATCCTTTTTAAGAGTCAAGCTGTGGAAACAAGCTGTGTCTGTCTGCTGTTTGTGCTGAGCATAAAGTGTTCAACAGGGAATTAGAGCTTTTTTGCCGAAAACAATTTCATGAAAGCAGTGGGACTTGTAAGATTGAATGCAAACATTAAAATTGTGGGCTAAAAAGCAAAACAATGATTTGCATATTGCTATTGAGGGAAGCTGCAAAATCATGTAACATTTTCTGTATGTTCATCACTGGGTTCACATTGCAGCGTTTTCATTTGTTTGTCATCATAAAAAAAACATTACCTGCAGCTGCTTTGGCAATGATTAAAACTATACAAAACCCAAAGTTAGAATTACTTTACACAGCACATGACTGCTTTTTGTACTGATAATATGGTGGGGTTTCTATAATGCAGCAATATTGGCAATGCGTTGATGCAACCTTTAAAAGAGGGCAAATCAGAACACACAGAAAAATCATGAGACTCATGGATTATGCCTCTGCACATGCTTCATCTTCTGAGACGGCTGAAAGTATGATATGAAACTACAGGTGGTGAATAAAACAACATCAAACAACAACCAAATAAGTAGCTACTGCTGCCTTTGCAGTGACAATTACATTGGTACCTAAGAAGCGTAAGCACCGTCCAGCAGAGGCAGTGGGGGGAGATGTGGAGCAGGACCTCCTGAGGCAGAGAACCCCAGTATCTGCCTTCATCCTGAGTAAACAGAGGAGATGTTAACGTGTGTTTTGTTCTTATGTTTGTTCCTTTCGGGACTCTACGTTGTCTGTGTTTTGTTTTGATGTGAAGCTTAATTTCTGCCTCATGTTGTTATTGTATTCATGTTTCTGTGGTCTTCATTTTAACTTTTGTTCTTTCTTGTGAAGCACTTTGGGAATTTTATTTCTGTGAAAGGTGCTATACTTAATAAATGTATCATTATTATTATTATTATTATTATTATTATCATCATCATTATTATTATTATTATTATTATTATTATTATTGTTATTATTATTATCCTCATTATTATGTATTAACAAAATCCAGATGAATGGGCATTTCACTCAAGAAACTCTTGAAAGGCAGTGCTATTTAAATGTTATAAATATTCTCCCATTGATCCTATTATTCACAAGCTTGCAGTCCATGTCTTGTAGGCTGATGAATTGTGACTTATATTGAATATATATTTTTGAAATTATTCACGGTTGTAGCTCTTCAATTACTATCATTACCCGTTAATAATTAATATGAATTATGTATGAATCAATTTCTTAGCACATAACATATAAAATAATGAAATTAATTAAATGCACAATGATGTGAAACAGAGTAAATCACATTTGTGAAGCTGCTATCAATAATTATTTTTTTTGAAGGATTTCTTTATTACAAATGTACAGATTTTTACAGATTCTTTATATTATCAAGACTAATTATTAATTTGTTTGCCTCAAAGGGTTGTAGGATGAAAAACCCACTTTTTAAAGGGGACTACGTTTCAGTACCTATTCATATTAAGCACTTATTAATCATATAATATTCTTGTGTGACACACAATTCATCAACATGAACATTCCCAAAAATAATTCAGATTTCGGATTCCTCCCCAATGGTGGCTGAAAGCCAAACCGCTCCACAACTCTGCTTCAGTAAATTGCCTGTCCATTTGTATTTATTTTTTTGTATTGACCGCTTATGTTATATCCTTAAAGTAGTACTACTGCCATCTTCTGGAGTTAATGCCTATTGAAGGGAAGTGTTGTTGAAAGTAGTATATGGTGAAATGGGAATTGTTCAACTTGAAACCACAGGGGGTACAAACGTATATGTGGCTGTTTTCACAAGGATCGCAGCATTCTTGTATAGTACTGATGTTTCTGTTTGATACTCTTAATTGTCCCTTTTTTGACATTTGCTTTTGTTGCAACTAGGGCTGGGCACATTTTGCCCAAATGCTTGAATATCAATAATGTAGGGTTGGTCATTAACGCATTCACAAAATATGTACACAATGAGGAGTCATCAGTAATGTAAATATAATAACCAAGGTGGAAAGGCAAGTAATAGAACAGCGAGAACAATATAGTACATTTAAAAAAGACTGTATTTTACAGTGATACCACATTTTAACCAGGAGAGAACCAGTTACGATATTCAAAATCTAACATGATATTAAGTCACACATAATTTAAACATAATTATATTTGTATATATATGTATATATATATATATATATATACATATATATACAAATATAATATAGACATATATATATATATATAGTTGATTTGAACACCAAATACTGTATATTACTTAAAGATTGTATACTATCCTTGTACTGTGTAGCACCTGAATAGGAATGATTTTTGTTTTAAACTGCTTGATAAATATAAGCAGCTGATCACTTTCACCTTTATCACTCAAATGTTTCCAGTATTTAGACTTAGAAAGATCCCTTTAAAGTCAATCAAATATATAGTGCAATATCCTCTTAAAAGAAAAAGTAGATATTTTTTATATTAAGGGTGCAAGATTAAATAATGAAGATGTTTATTCTAAAAACTGAGCACATACATTGGAAAAAACAAGTGCATAATGTTGGCTGTTTTACAGCAAATCAAGGACATAAGGACATAAAGATAAAAATGCTCATCTTCTCCATCAAACATAAGAAATAGACAACATGATATTAAAGACTTAGAAAATAGCAACATTTATGGAAATATTAAAATATTTCTAAAGATAAAAAAAATGTCTTACTTTTTATAAATAAACACATTTTAAGAAAGCCTGTTATATTGAATGTACTGTCAGATCTTAATGTACTTTTAAAAGGTGCCCTGTGGACTTTTCTTGTTCACGTTTATTTTAACAGTGTTAATCAGTATTCATGGGGGTTAACAGACATCTATAATGCATTTCCTTCCTCAGAAAACATTTTGAAAATTGTGTAAAACATTCATTTTAGATCCGTATTAAGCCTGCTGTCTCTTTATTTATTTTCCCAATGTGCCTTCACTTGAGTGTAAATGTTAGCTGTAGATCAGGATAATATTGTGAAACAATTGGCTAGAATGTGTGCCCCGATGCGTGCATGAGAGACAAGGAAACTGGGACCGATACAAAAATATATATTTAGTTTCATATTATAAACAGTAGTCAAAAACTCAACCAGGAACATTTAAACACAGCAAAAGGACAAGGAGTAAACAGCAGTGTATTTTGGAAATTCAATTCTATATGAAAATGAACATCAGGCGCTTTATCATCGAACTTTCTTCAGATATTTGCTTGAATGTTAAAGCTACTTTGACATTAAAGCCATTCAGTACATCAGTCAGACATAGTCGAAGCCACTCAGTGAAATCTGTTTGAGGATAAGGCCACGAGGTGGAGGTGTTGATTTTAAATCCCATGGTAAAGGAGATCAAATTTGGGAATATTTTGAGGATCTATGGGACTCTGGACAATCATCTTTCCACGCATGGCTCCTCTGTAAATGACCTCTATCAGATCCATGAAATCGTGTTTGGTCTTGAAGCTGCCAATAAACTTGGTGTGATCTGGGGAGCTGAAAGAGAACATAAAGTCAAACGTACTCTTTTCATTTACAATGAATGGCATATGTTGTAGCTAAGGTAGGTGTGTGTATATATATATATATATATATATATATATATGCAAAAGCTGGCTTCTCAAAAGTAAATATTCGCTACTTTTATTTAGTTTCATAGCTTGAGCTGTGGACTTTTGCCTCCCGGGACCTGTGAAGCACTTTTATTTACAAAACTAAAACATGACGGTACATATTAAGTTAAGATAAGGCTCTGTACATTTGTTGGGTGATTATATTTGTTGATGTTATGGAATTTTCCTAAATGTATGCAGTATGTTTTTTCTATGGTTGTATTTGTAAATGTGTCAATGACTATACATGAATTTGAGCATGTGTAAAAAGTAAACACCATTTGTTGGCAATCAATCATGCAGGCTATAGATATATTTATATATTTTATTTATTTATTCTGCATCTAATGTATCAGTGTTTAACTGAGAGCACGAATGCTAAACTCAAAGTATAACTTTTACACAATCCCTCATTATGAAACATTAAGCATATTAGTTGATGATGAAAATCCTGAATGATCGCCCCATTTTGAAACTTTCTGAGAAGAAGAATCGTATGTCTTCAGATAATTATAACCTAATAGTTCCCTTCTTTCACTTACCCATAATCCACTTTCATGTGCTGTCCGTTGAAAAAGAAAACAGTGGAGGGGATGTAACTGATGTCAAAGTATCTTGTGTAGATAGGCACTTTATCCACATCCACGATGTAGATGGACGCCATGTTACTCAGGTCATGGGCAGTTTTTGACAGCTAGGATGGTAAGAAATTGACAAATTAGAACAAACAATCATGACACCAAACCATAACACCCGTTTAAAAATAAAGTTATCTTGTTTACAATCTCGTCAATATGGAGGCAAATCGAGTCCTCATCTCTGCCGAACCTCAGTACTACGACTTTTTCTGCTACCCCTTTAATAACTTCATCAATGTCTTTTTTGCAAGTTAATTTAGGCAAAAACAAACTCATTTTCAAGGCTTAAATGCAAGCTATCCCTGCTGTGCCGAAAAGAGGAAATTACGTCATTGTTACTGTACGATTCGGAAATAAATCCGACTAGAAATAGCATAGAAATTGCGTTAGATATTTGTTATTGTATTATAATTTATATCAACCTTTCCTAAATAATTAAAATAAAGTAAAATTGTATTAATTTGAAGATCTTGTTTTGGCCCAGCTTAAAACGTTAAAGATAAGACGAGCTAAATCGTGCGTTCATGTCATGTGCTGGCGTTTCACTACGACACATTATAGTGTGACACCGTCTATACAACGTGACCTTCTCTTAATGTTTGAGAAGCACTAACGCTGCGACATAAGTTTGGGAATATTAAAGAGTTAAGATGCAGATTTGGCTTTCATTTGTATGAAAGTGGAAATTACAGGGTTCCGTTTTTCAAACACGTTTTTGTTCCGTGAAGACACAGCGTCTGTATTTCTTGGTTTCCGTACTTTTGACAGCGCGATGTTGCGGCTCTTTGCTAACCAGGGTTTTTATGAACTCTGGAAAGCAAGTCATTTTGCGGCAGCGTGTGTGACCAAGAGGCAAGTCACACGTTTCCTCCCAGTCAGCAGCACCTCTCACCCCCGGCTACACATCGCTGCTCGCCCCTTCAACACTGGGATCCCGGGGAGGAAAGACGCCCTCCAGACAAAAGAAGATATTCCCGAGGACACAAAGACACTAGATCTGGATAAATGGAAATCTGTCATGAGAGCCCAAGCATCAGAAGAAAAACAAGTCAGTGATAAAGAGGAAGCATGTGACGATAATGACGATCTGACAGAACCAGGTGTAGATTCAAAGGATAATTCACTGGAAGCAACTCGGGATCTCGTTGTTATGTGGCGCCAGGCAGGCAAGCTTGTACCTGAAGAGATTACGGATGAAGAGGTCCAGGCCCTTGCAGAACTTACCTCCAAGGCCTCCAGGAAGAAGTACCTCAAGTTCCTGTCCATCAAAGAGGGCCACAAAAAGTTTCGCAAGGAGAAGCAACAGAAGAAGAAGGCAGAGAGGGAAGTCACAAGGGAGGAACTATTGCCAAAAGAAGATTTTGAGCTTGAAAACACATTTCTCCTCAAGTTGTGGAACAGCACCATAGACAAGCACCAGGCCTGGAGGAGCGCCCAGGCCATGAGGTTCGGTCAGCCACTGGTGTTTGACATGAGCTATGCCTCCATGATGGCCAGGCGGGAGTTGGAGAACACAGTGCATCAGCTGATGGAGGTTGAAGGTTGGAACCGGCGTGCCACTGAACCCTTCAACCTCCACTTGTGCAACCTACAGGCAGACGGGACCTATCAAAAGGAGCTGCTCAAACAATATGGTGCAGATGCTTGGGATCGCTTGCTCATCAACAGTTCTGACAAACATTACATTGATCTTTTTCCCCGTGAACAACTGGTATACCTTACTGCAGACTCCCCCAATATTCTCCACACATTTGACCACTCAAAGGTCTACATCATTGGAGCTCTGGTGGACCGGTCCATCCAGTCAGGCTTGTCTTTGGCCAATGCCAAGCGTCTGAATCTGGCCACAGCTCGTCTACCACTGGATCAGTACCTTTACTGGGAGATAGGAGCCAAAAATCTAACTCTGGACCAGATGATCCGCATCATGCTCTCAATTAAGGAGGCTGGGAAATGGGAGGAGGCGTTGAAGTTCGTACCTAAGAGGAAGTATGATGGCTTCCATCATGAAAGGACACAGCAAGAGATTCCCAAAAACCGAGTAAAGGGAAATTATAGACCAAGACAGGATGGTGAAAGGCCGTTTAGGTCTGGTGAAAGAAATGGTGAAAGGACATTTCAAAGTGAGGGCCAAAGTCTTTACAAGACCCATAAAGAGTCTGGATTCAGTGGTAGAGACAGAATGGCTGGAGTGCCAAGTGACAGAGAAAAGATCTCCCAGCCATCTGCAACAAGAGTACGAACATCATTTAAAAGCAACATAGATGGAAGAAGAAATGATGGCAAAGGAAAGGTGTGGTGGAATGATGAGTGAATTCAAACTTGGGATAATAATGATACATTTACACGCACTGTCTGAGGAAATGTCAAGCATAGACGATTGGTGATTAAAGAGTTGTAATAGGTAGTCATTTGTTCTTACAGAATGCATGTTTTACTGATTTCTGATGTAAACAAGACATTTAAAAAGAGGTGCAAACATTTTTGATCTGATATGGAAAATGAAAAAGATGTATAAATGTTTTCTGGTATTGTTTTCACTGTAAAGTATACACTATCAATGCAAACTGTTCAATACAAATGAAATAAACCAAAGCATGTCACAGCTCTGTTTGAGAAAGTCAAAAAGCCATGTGCAGTTTATTACGATCATTCATTTCAGACTATTGTATTCCAAAGCAACAGCAAACGTATGAATCAGTTTTTAAACTATGCATTACAAAATGCCATGATTCATCAAAACACATTAACAATCATTTAAAAAGTTGTTGGAATTTAAGATTTAGTTTTTCTCTTTTAAACTCTTTGCAAATAAGTGGACTCGCTTGTATGTACAATAAGTCTATTGTAGTACCGTCAAACAACTTCCAAAGGATTTGATATATATACAAAGGCCTTTGCAACATGCATTATACTAAATATATAATGGCATGTCATAATGCAAAATTAGGGCCACCCCCTGCAGTGTAAGAGGCATCATCACCTATTCTTTTTTCATTTGAAAAAGGTACAAATGAGCTAATTTACGGTTTGTTAGCTTGCCCAAGGGTGTTTCCACAACATGATGTCTTGTTTGCTCTATTGCACATTGACTATTTAAAGTAATGGATAAATACAATTTAAAACATAGTAGTATAATGTTCAAGTTTGGATAAGCAGACACCCTAACAGCGTCTGTTCACCATGTAACACTGACTCCTCTTGACCTCACATCCCAGCAATAAATACAACTCAATAGTTTAAACCAGGATGCACGGCTCTGAAATGCATTCATCATCACTTTCACATCATGATCCCTGAAAAAAACAAAAACCTTTTCAAGTTGACGAGAGCAACAAAACAGCAGGTTGTTTTATAACAAAGCTGATATGGGTAGAAGGACTGAAAGAGAGAAAGGTAACCTCTGGTGCTGAATAAAGTCACTCCATACATGTTCGCCAGAGTACAGTCCTGTTAAGATCTGTCATTTGAAATGAACATTGTCCCATTGGGATGTGTTGCCGTATCCCGATGTCCTCGACAGCACCAGAATGTCTCGTTGTCCTCACAGCACCAGAATGTCTCCAGTGCAACGCTCGCAGCAGTTAAAGGTAATATTCTCATAGCGAGTGTAGGGGTGAAACCTGCCGATGCTCTTCTTATTGCTCAGAAAGCCAGAGGAAGTGTCACAAAGCGGGGGGTCAGCATTGTTTTCTGTACAGGAAATTGGATCTAAACTCTTCAGCACCTAAAATACAAAACAGAAAATGTTTTAAGCACTGGACAAATGTTAGATCATTGTAATTTTTGTAGAAAGATGTGGAATTTGTACCTTCTCTGCCATCTTTTCAGCCGGAGTGCTGCATAGCTGCTCAGCGGCTGCACTGCTGCTGGTTGTTGTTGTTGTTGTTGTTGTGGTGGTGTTGCCTAGCAGGTGGGAGTTGATGGCGTCTGCTAGCTTGTGATTGGCTGCTGACAGCTCTCCTGTGCTGAGGGGCTGTGCACTGGGGTAGTATGTCTGCTGACGTCCCCACTGCAGAGACACGAGGAGCTGCTCCAGAGATCTGACCACAGGAAAGCAACACAAACTCTCTGTTAGTCAAATATTTCAGGAGGTGCACAAACTCTTAAAAGGGTCTTTATCTGTTTTCAGTTGTGCCTGATTGGCAGCCTAGGTTGATGCACAAACCATCAGTGGCTAAGCTGTGACCTTTGAACCTTATCTGTAAAAGATTATTTTAATGTTTAACGGCTATCTATAAATGTTTTATACTATGGCTCATCCATTCTTATGCAGTGAGATAAATTGTACATGCAGGATCCTTGCTTTGTTAAAAGTTACTTTAGAGTACATGGCTAATCAAAAAGAACTATACCCATGTCCAAAAAGCAAAAACCATGTGTGTCTATATACAGCTAGTAGAGCTAACACTTGCACAAATGCACCAAAGAGTGGACACCTAAAACAAAAAGTGCTTACAATCTTTAAGTAAAATCCTTAAGTGGAGCTAGAACTTTATTTAATCTTTATCTTTTAGGTGGATTAAAGGTCACAATAGAGCAACGTCGAATTGAAAAGAGTTCAAGCATTCGTCTTTATCTAATCTCCATCTGTATTGCAAACTATTATTATCAAATATGTGCTTCATTTTGTTGTTAACGGTATACTGTATGTTACCTGTGAGTGAGCACCATGTTTCTGGAGAAGTCTTCTCTCTCCATCAGCAGGTCCTGAATGGCTCCTTGTGCTTCTCTGCTCTGCCTCTGCAGAGTGGCTCTGGCATTCGTCAGCTCATCGGCCATGACTCTGAAGTGACAACAAGTGTTTATTCACCATGATAACGGTATTGCTGTGAAGAACAATCTTTTTTTTAAATCGTATTTGTAAAAAAAAAAATGATGAAATGTTGTTTTTTCCAACCATTTAAATGTGTCACACAATTATTTGGTCTGTTATTCATACCTGCTAGCCAGGAACTTGCTCCTCCAAACGTCACACTGGATGCTCATTCGCTCCAGCTGCTCTGCGGTGTGTGCATGACATCGCCCCAGAGCCTCGTTCTCCAGGATCAGCTGGTTCTTCTCCCGCGACAGGCGCTCAAAGTGGTACTGTAGGTCATCACCGACCGATGCAACCAGCAGTTTCTTCAGCTCACGGTTCACCTAGCACACGGAATGAAAAAGGTTTACCAAATTCATCTTACAACTGAATGAAAAAAGGCCTTTACTTTCACCTGAAGGAAAAACCAAACAGTATCTGCTTCCTGAGGGGTCTCACCTCTGTCTGCACTCGGAGCTGATTGGAGAGGCCTTCCTTGTCCTGCAGTAGCCGTCGTTCAGAGTTCTGCAGCTTCTCCATCTGTTTTCTCCAGTCATCCACAAGAGGCTGCGGGGGCGAGCCCTGCTCTTCAGCCTGTTGCCACGCCTCCCCTTTGCCCTCAGCAGGTTTTGTTCGGATGCGCCGGCTAATAGCTGCACGTGGGACGATGATCCTCACAGCCTCCACCTCTGTGCAGGCCTCTCGACTCACTTTGCCCAGGTGGAGCACTCCGAGAGGCTCAGGGGGAGCAGGACGGGTAGCTTTTGGGCTGTGCTTAGGGTTAGATGCCTTCAGGAGGGGAACAGCAGATGGACCAGGTGGTAGTGTATCTGTGATAACCTCGAGGATAGTGGTTAGCGCTTTCTCAGTTTCCATGCCATCGCCAGCGCTTCGAATAGGCCCTCTAGAGCCTGCAATAAAGGAGAAAAGAGTTTACATCTTAAACTTTACTGTGTACTAAGATAACATCAGAAGCAAACCACTTTAAAAGCAGGAGTGAAGGATTTAATAAAACACAATTTGTATTGCACAATTTAACATTTAGGTGTCAAAAGACGCTAAGGAATAGCCTCCACTCCCCTCACCAGCAGCATGTTGGAGTGCTGAAACTTGATTTTTTTTTTTTTACCCAATAAAATGTGAAAAAGCACTTGCGTCCAATTCAAAAATGTGTATCCCCCTTGTGCAGTTTAGTTAAACAATGCTGCATATATTGGGTCACATGACAAGAAACTGCCCCATGTTCATAGCAATATTCATATAAATTAGAAGAAAAACGACAAGACTCATACAAACAAGAGGTGTGTCCCAGTTGTTCAGTGTAGTAATACAATTCTGAACCGAAATCTCCGTTTGTTGAAACCGACAACACAGGTATGATATGCAAGACTTGAACAAAAAAACAAACATACCTCTCACAGCAGCAGTCATGGTGGTGGCGGTTTTAATCAGGAACAAAAGTTGGTAGTTCAGATGAAACCAGGTGACTCCTCGTCCTGTGACAATAGACAAAGGAGTATGTAATTCGGTGTTTGTAGCCTTCTGTCTTTGTGAAAGCTATCAAAGAAGTTCGCTATCTAAAGGTCAGAGTCAACACATGGATGTATAATCTAAAGCTGAGACACTGATAACGTTAGATAACGTTAGATAACTGCAGCTTGTCTGGCTGGTAAGCTAACGTGCTTGCTAACGAAGCAGTTAACGGGAAGTTAAACAAACAGTAACGTAGCCGCTTTTTGATAAGCTGCCGGTTTGCTACCCAGACAGACACTTTCCACTAGCTCCATTTGATATAAGATTTGATGATAAGGGAGCATTTATAGATAGCATACCGAGTTACAATGGGTCCACCGTCCTCGATTAATTTACCCAGGCACCCCGAAAGCTGTTTTTTTTTGCCGTCACCGGACACAGTTGGCCGCTGAATAGTGAGAAGGGTAAATTTGCCCTATAATTAGTATTCCAGGCAACACTTCCTGCCAAGACACCCCTCCTTTTTTGCAAACTAAAGCCTCAACGGGTTACCTGTTCAAAACTGTTCACAGATAAGTACCTCAAGTTGTTATTGTAACCTGTATTTTCACAATATGTTCAACATGGACAAGTTATTGAAACAGCAGAATTTGACAAAAAAGCCTGACAAGCTAAACTCAGGAAATAAATACCCATGTAGTTCGTCCCGTACCCATCACGCAAGACTGATCTGCAGTCAGTTTGTATGTTGTTGTATCGGAAGTCTTATTGAACCAACTTTGTGTGAAACTGATATCAGATCAGAAAATGTATGCTGCCCTGAATGTAAAAGCGGATTGTAAACCGACATGTATAACGCGGAACGTTAATGTGGAGTCCATGATTGCTACACGGACAAAAAACAGTGTTACAACAAAACGTTAAAAAGTGCCCCTGTAGTGCACGTCTCTTTTTTATTGGTTTTGGAGTCGATACGAATATGCTTAAATTAGTCAGACACAGTTAAACTGATGCCGTGTGTTTCTTGATATTCACAGTATTTGAACTCCAGTTATCATGGGAGTGCATGGACTGTGGAAGCTGCTGGAGAGCACAGGGAAGCCCGTCAACCCTGAGACTCTGGAGGGAAAGGTCCTTGCTGTTGGTATCCTGTCCTGGCTGACATATATATATATTTATATTTTTCTCTCATTGTTTTGATAACTTTCCCTTATATTCCTGTCTGACGAAGGCTGTTATATTATATATATTATGATCTTGTTCATGTGGATCCGTGTGGAACTACCCCTCCTAGGGTCCACATTAGATACACACATTATACTCTTAAGTAATTAAAAATCCAGAGCAAAAAGGAAAAAAACTACAAAAAAATAAAATAAACAATATTTAAATAATCAATAAAACATTTGATACAGCTTAAAAATAATAGCACAACTGAAAAAGCCTATAGAAGGATTGATACAAATGTTTTACTCATTTGTAAAAGTGTATACTTGTGTTATACAACATTTGTGACGTGTGATGGTAAACCATTCCATATTTATTTCCTCTTACCATAACAGTACTTAGCCCTGCATTTATTTTACAGCAGCTGAAAAACGACCTCTTGTTGCATTTAAAATCATGTCTATTACTATTCTCTGAAAATTGATGTTACAAACCAACCGAGTTCTTACTCATTTTAATTGTTGTCTACAATTGTGGTCGAGTGCATCATGTAGCATTTACCTTAATCAGACTTCCTCATAGACATCAGTATATGGCTGAACCAGGCAGTGAAAGGAGTGAGGGACCGTGAAGGTAACAGTGTGCAGAACGCCCACCTCCTCACTCTCTTCCACCGCGTCTGTAAGCTGCTCTTCTTCCGCATCAGGCCCGTCTTTGTGTTTGATGGGGACGCACCGCTGCTGAAGAAACAGACTCTGGTACGTACAGTGCTCTCTGAAGAACCACATAAGCAGGCTTTGTTCATTATTTTAAATTATTCTCCCAAATGGATGAGATTCCCCCACATATTTTGTCATTTAACATAGCTGTGGCTTTCCTGCAGGCTTTGAGGAGGCAGAGGAAAGAGGAGCTGACCCGAGAGTCCAAACAGACGAATGATAAACTCCTCAAGACGTTCCTGAAGAGACAAGCTATCAAAGCTGCACTTGGAGACGCCAGGTAAGGGAGAGGTGGTTGTACAAGTGGAGGGATGGTTTTCTCTCGTTCTCTACTTAGCTGCTGTCTTAATAAATCCTTTATTTTATTATTATTATTCTTCACTATTATCTGTAAAGCGTCTTTGAGCACCTGTAAAAGCGCTAACAAATTAAATCTATTATTATTATTATTAAAAAAAACAAAAAAACAAGATAAATTGTCTACTCAGTTTGGAAATGTATTGAACTAGTTTTACTGTCGTTTTCACATCTGGATAATTATTGAAAAATGTACAGACAAAATATATGTTTCCAGACTGTTGCCCCTATTCTATTTTCTGAAATATATACTTCAGAGTTTTTAAAATGTCATTTGTCGTACAAGCAGACTGTTTTTAATGGCATGTGGAGCAGGCACTCAATCTGTCTGTGTATTTGTCTAGACTGGTGTGGGAACACAAATATGTTTTCCACATCATAAAGCCTGGTTGGCTAATGACTCTTTACAGGAAGAGAGAGCTAAACAGCCCCCCCCAGGCAACACTTGTAAACCATATGCAAGACACAAAGCAAGGTAGACTTGTCACAGCATCCGTTGCATGCTCCCATAGTAACCAGGTCAATTGTGGTCAAAAATATCTGCAGGGAAGTCTGGAAATGTTAGACGTAAGGAGTATGTGTTGGAACACAGTCTCTTTGTAGAGTCATTGTAACCTCAACTGGTTTTGTTTAAAGTACCCTTCTTTTTTTTCTTTCACAGTAAGGATCCTCTACCCAGCCTCTCCACTGTGAGGAGAGATGAAGTGGACGACATGTACGTTCTGCCAGCCCTGCCAGCTGCAGAGGAGAAAGACAAAAGCAGGTCAGAGGCCTCGGAAGGTTACTATTCACTCGGTCTTTTGGATACAGTTGTGAAGAATCCAATCAGAATATCTAAAGTGCACTCCTCAGTCTTTCATCCATTGTTTGCAGTTGTTCACGTGTGTTAGATAGGAGAGCCATGAGACGCACTTTGGATAGTACAGTCATTTCCCATATAAAACTGATACATTCCTTAAAGGTAGGGTAGGTAAGTTTGAGAAACCGGCTGGAGATACACTTTTTGTTATATTCCATGGAATGTTCTTAGACTGCCAAGGCACACNATTAGTAATAATTCAAATATTTTTTAAAGTAGTACTGTATGTTTATTTTATTTTTTTCTTCAAAAACAACTAAACAAAACGTAACGGGGGAGGGGGGGCGGGGGGTGGATGCAAGGATGACTTCCTAAGACTATACTGCATGTTTTGAAGATGTGTGGTAGTGAAATGTTATTTCTTGTACTGTAAATGCCTCAGTTTGTGAGCCTCGTATTTTTTAGCTAAATTAACGTTTGCAACTTTCCAAGGGAAATAGTTCAAAGGAATCCAAATGAAATGAACCCGTCAGCTGATTATTTACCATGAGAACACTTTGATGTAAAAATATCATTACTGAGTCAGCACATTGCTTGGGCTGTTTGTGAACAGGCAACAATATTTAGAAAGATTAAGAAAGGCTACTGACAAAATAGTTGCTTGGATGAGCATTTTTATTTTTGGGACACTTTTTCAAAGATTTTATTGAGTTTCATGAAGGGTAAAATTACAGTTCAGTGCCATTTACAGTAATTATATTTATTTTTTCTTAAGGATCATCAAGTATTCGAAACGTGTATAGTACATTTAAATCGGTCAAATACCAAAAATATTTTGGCAAAATCTGTTCTGCCTCTGGAATGCAATCTTTCTGTCTATACATCACAAGGACTTCCACAACATAAACATACAGTTAATTGTCAATGGCATCGGCAGATCATCCTCCTTATAATACACATGAATAGTTTCGAAAAGTACAAACAAAATTAAAAATAGTTCAACAAAAATTGGAATGTGTAAAAGCTGAAATCAGGTTGCAATTTTGTGCATGAAGGAGCCTCCTGTTAACCCTCCCAGTTGAATCGCCCCTAACTCTGCTTATCTCCATGTGCATGTCATATGTTTGTGTGATAGAGGAGCAGAAAGAGAAAAATAGCACTTGTGGGGCGTTATATTTTATAATGAAATGGTATTCTTATTTGTACTTATATATTTTTTGTTACAGAAAATGATTTCCAAGCAGTAGGTCTCTGGCTTCTAGGTGTGTTTTCCTCATGTAACATGTTTCACAGCTGATCCTTTGGGCCGCCTATTATAGCACCATGACAGAAAAGAAACCTGACTCATAAATCTTTCACAGCAAACTTTCTCCCTTTTTATAAAAAGAAAAGCACAGGTGTTATTTGTGACACAAACACTGGCTCCATGTTACTAAAGTGTCACAGTGTAGCCGTGAGAGTGTGACTGAACAAGCATGTACAATACCAGGACCAAGAAACAAAAGCAGCTGAATGTGATTCAGCCATCATATGTGCTTTTCAAAATTATGTGATGTAGCAAAATAAAAAATGTGTCCATTATAAACACAATTGTACAATCACATCAACTAAGGCAGATTTCTATAGATTGGACCTCTCGGTAACACTACCACTATGATTGTTGGGCTTTCTCTTCCTTAAGTTAACTGACTTTTATGAGATACTTATTTCTTAGGGCAGGCAAGGGCAGGCAAGGGCAGGCCAGGCCAGGCCAGGCCAGGCCAGGCCAGGCCAGGCCAGGCAAGGCCAGGCAAGGCCAGGCAAGGCCAGGCAAGTTGATTTATATAGCACCTTTCAGCACACGGCAACCCAAAGTGCTTTACAAAATTAAATAAAAGACATTTAAGAATAAATACAGTGGAAACACATTATAAAAAAGCATTTAAAAACAGGCATTAAAAAGCAAAGATAATCAAATGAACCCAACAGGTATAAAATACATGGATAAAAGCCATACTGCAGTTTGAATTTGAACTACTCATCCAAATGTAGCATCAAAAAGATATGTTTTTAGTCTGGATTTAAAAGTATTAAGAGTTGCAGCTGACCTGCAGGGTTCAGGGAGTTTGTTCCAGATGGTCGGGGCATAAAAGCTAAATGCTGCTGACCGAAGGTCAGACAGTCTTATTAACTATATTTCATGACGACGACCAAAAATTTCGTGGAGTTACCAAATCCTGGTTTAATTAATTGCTAGAGGACGTTTCATACTGGTAAGGTCCTCAGAGTCCAGAAGACCCTGCCCAGACGAGAGACAATGTTCTCAGTCTCGAT
>NW_011333781.1:400735-404781 GCF_000735185.1 Notothenia coriiceps
TACTCGAGCAGCAGCGTTCTGAATCAGCTGCCTAAGGGATTTTTTTGTGAGACCTGTGAGGACACCATTACAGTAGTCGAGTCTGCTGAAGATAAAAACATGCTTTTCCTGTTGTGACATTAGTCTTTTAATCCTAGATATGTTCTTCAGGTGATAGTATGCATAATTAATAACTGTTGTAATGTGACTGTTAACATTCTGAGTCCATCACTACACCTAGATTCCTAGCTTTATTCGTTGTTTTGTAGTCTGCCGACTGAAACTCTGCAATGACTTTTAATCGTTCGTCCTTTGCTCCAAAAACAATAATCTCAGTTTTCTGTTTGTTCAATTGGAGAAAGTTCCTACTCATCCAGTCATTGATGTGCTCAATGCACTTACTCAGTGGTGTAATCGGAGAATAGTCTCCTGGTAACATTTCTAAATAAATCTGGGTGTCATCGTTATAGATATGATAATTTAGGTCGTTGTTTTTCATAATTTGAGCCAGTGGTAGCATATAGATATTAAAAAGCAGAGGTCCTAAGATGGAGCCTTGAGGAACCCTGCATGTCATATTTGTCAACGCTGATGTGTAGTTGCCTATAGAGACAACGTTTTTTCTGTCGTTTAAGTAGGAATCAAACCAATTTAGTTGCCGAAAGTCCCACCCAGTTTCCTAGTCGGTCTAGCAATATGTTGTGGTCAACAGTATAAAATGCAGCGCTGAGATCTAATAGTACTAACACTGATATTCTGCCACTGTCTGTGTTTAAATGGATGTCATTGAAGACTTTAACAAGAACAGTCTCAGTGCTGTGGTTTAGACGAAAAACTGACTGGAACACATCAACACCGTCATTTAAAACTGTTTTATTTAATATTGTAAGCGCTTTGAGCACCAGGAAAAGCGATTTATAAATGTAATGTATTATTATTATTATTATTATTAAAAGCATGAAATGACTCGGCTGTTGAAAAACAACTTTTTCAATCATTTTGCCTACAAATGGGAGGTTTGATATTGGCCTATAATTATTCATTACGGATGCGTCTAGATTATGCTTTTTTAAGATTGGTTTAATTACTGCAGTTTTCAGGGCCTGTCGAAATACACCCGAGTGGAGAGACTTGTTTACTATGTGAAGTAGATCTGAGGCAATGCAATGAAAAACAGTTTTGAAAAATCCTGTTGGAATAATATCGAGGCTGCAGGAGGAGGATTTCAGATGTTGAATAATGTCCTCCAGGTCTTTATCATTTATCAGATGGAATTGTGTCATGATGTCTGAATTGATTTTAGGTGGACACAGGGACATAATCAAGTAACACAAGCCCTTGTAGCTGAACAAAGTGAATGTAATGACTTTAAATAAACTCCTGAACTCTGCACACGTGTTGTTACTGTAAAAATTGTTAAGTGTTACACATGCACATCATAATTTTATGGACACTGGATATGGATTGGAGTCTTACATGCTGCCGCTAACCTGATTTGGATTAGACGTGTACTGATTAGGCATGTGGAAGTGAAATCCTGATGGATTGGCCTGAGGATGAGAAGCTGTCGGGGCCATGTTCTTGTACGGTTGTCGGAGACGTGATGGTACACCCAGGAAGTGCAGTCTGAATCTTGTCCATTCTCCAAAGGTCATTTGTAGGAGCTCTTTGAGGTCGTCTGTATCACCAAAGAGCAGGGCTGAACCATTGAGGTTATTTCTTCTCATAATATCATTATACTTACTGTGGTAGTCCAGCCTCTCCAACTACAAAAAAATAGAAAATGTAAGCATTATAAAGAGTAAAATGATTTAGTTTCGAATCCTCCCTATGACTTCTAAATGTATATAAACTTCCTTTTCTGTTGGATTTGCAATAGTACAAAAAGTGTTATGTTATTGCTTCAGATATACATACTTTTCTTCTGCTGTATTTCTGATAGAGTAGCTCCTTAACACGTTACACTGCACTTGCTGTTACCACCCGTGACCATGTGTGTTTCCAAATCAATCCAGACTGAAAGCTTAAACATTACAACTTTTTTCTTACCTCTTTACAAACATCTTCTGTGTCCATGTTGATGATGGTTGTGATTGGCAGAGGGGCTAGGTTCCTCATCCAGCCAGAATCTTTCAGCCTGGATGTCCCTCTGATGTGAGCCAGCTCCTTCCTGATTGAATGATCCAGGTTTACTGTCGAACCTTCAAAGGTCTTCAAGTCCTTTACGGTGAATTTGAAATCTACTGTGAGAAATCTTTCAAACATTTCAGGATCTCCATCCTGCTCGAGGAGGTCCTCAATCTGTGCACTCATCACATACAGCTCTGCCCTGGATTTTTGGAAGACTTTCCACAAGGTTTTTGAATCGTCAGCCTTGGGAACATTGTCAAGTTCAATGTCTGCTCTCTGCTGAGCGTCTTCCACACACTGGAGTATCCAGCTGAGGCGGCAGGGCCACTGATTAGCTAAGACCACCCATGCAGCGATGTATTCTGGTCTAGGAAGCTCTTTCTGCAAGGCCTTCATGATTATCACAGTCACTCGAATGGAGTTGATCACCCTCCTCATAGACGTGGCATCCTCTAACATGTACTTGTTAAGGTTCCTCTCGTTGCTGTTCAGGATGCTCCTAACCAACTTCTCTACTTCCTCGCCCTTTACATCCAGTGCTGCTGTATTTTTATCCATCAGTGGATATGACTCTTGCGTTTCAATGGCAAACTCCACTGAGAATACATCTGAGGAAGACTTTTCTTTTAGAGCCCCAGTTCCTTGCTTATATTTGCTCATGCTTAAGTCATCAGGGATTTTTGAATAGCTAGTGAGGCTGTAAAATAAACTGCGCTTTGAGTCATCGCACAGTGGTGGGACTGTAAAGGCCAGAGTCACAATTCTGTTCAACAATGCATAAGCTCTGTCTTGTTTGCTGAAGCAACCATCTGCAAAGTTCACTTTCTGTACAAGAACATCTGGATCTACAGACAGAATGGAAATATACGGACTTTCCTCATCTGAAAGCAGAATGTTAATGGCATCCAAAACTGCAACAATCTTCTTTGGGGAGCAGCGGTCGAGATTGGTGATCTTCAGTACCACTCGGATCCTCCTTCTCTCAAACACCTCCATAAACTGGATGAATTGAGACAGAAACCACATTTCTTTCCTGACGTCGTTCATGAAGCCAAGTTGGCTGCTGACTCGCTCATTATCCATTCCCTTCCTAATGTTCAGATCCTGGCTGAAGATGAGGTTCTTAACCATCTGAAAGACAAACCTCAAAGCGCTTGCTGCAGGGAGTCCAATTGAAGCGATGATCAGGCCCTCAAACACTCCCACATGGCTTGTGTTTGTTCCATTCACTGCTCCACCTGGTTTCATCTCAGGATTGGGAAGACCAAAAGTCAACGTGAAAACCAGGATTAAAAGTGGTACTATGAGGATGGACAGGAGGAGAAACCACAGAGGGCAGCAGCAAACCTTTTTGGACCTCCAATGGTTGAGACCATCCTCCACGCTCTAATTTTTTTAGATAGAAAAATCAGACACAGTTAGACGTTACTATAGTGTGTTTAGTCAGGCTAGTGGCATGGCTAGGTGGCTAGTTCTTTCAAGTGAATAGCCTCACACTTTTAGACAAGTTAGCTATAAATTGTTGTGCATTACTGGTATAAACCTGTCTCCTGTTAGTCGTCGTGGTTATTGCAGTCTAAAGTAAATACATCGTAAAATTCACGCACCGTAAAACGTCCGTCACTGGACGACACCCGGCCCATGGTATGCCGACAAAGTCCGGTACGTCTACTCGAAAACCCTTTAATGTTCTAACATAGATAGCACACCGAGTGTACTACTTCTTTACCTTCAGGTCTTATTCCAAACCCTTAAATTAAAAGTGAAGAAGATCCAATAATGTGTTTCTCCCATGATGGCGATTCAACAGATCGCCAAGAATTACGATTGGAAGAGCCAAATTCCCTAAAATTGTGATTGTGACAATTGTACACGATTAGTTCGTTTGCGAATTGCTGTACGTCGATTTCCAATTGCACTATCACGATTATATCGCG
>NW_011333781.1:404826-406483 GCF_000735185.1 Notothenia coriiceps
ATGTGTTTTCGTTGGGGCGGGCGGGTTATTATCTCCTGAAAACTGACAAAGTGTTAGTGTCCAGTAGTTGTATCCTTTGTTTTTAATTTGTTAAACAATTGGTTACGTAAACCAGGGGTGCACATAAGTGGTACGCAGATACGCCATGCGCGGCAACAATCCTGAAATGCGTACCGTCATTTGGTGCACAAAGCGCATTTGCGTACCGACGTACTTTGTGAAGCTTTTCCAGAAGAGCCGGTTAGATCACGCGGACGACAGTCCGGTTCCCGTGTGCCACAGACATGGCTGCTTTAACGTCGGTCTGTCATGCAGCACGCGCCTAAAACAGCTGATCACAACGTTCACATGCTCCCCCCCTCACCCCTCCCCCCCCGCTGACATTCGCGATACAGAGGGCTTCATGGGAACTTTGAGGGTAGCCAGAAGTTGGAGTACCAAACAGTGACTCCAGGTACTCATCTGAGTACCTTACTGAGAAATTGTGTGCACCCCTGGTTATAAATGCCTTGTGTTCTTAACCAGTAAATTGCTTTGACATGTCCGGTCCGGGCTGCCACATTAAAATCACAACACATATGCAATATGATTTACAAAGATTTACAATAAAACAAAAACACTTTTCAACACAAGTGCCTCAACCTTATGCTTCTGTCACCATATTCTTTTTTTTGTTGTTGAACAAAATGTTTATTTAACCATATGCAGATCAATTTTACATTGTTGAGATAGAAAAACAAACAAACAATTACTTACAGTTCGGCAAACACAGATAATTATACATCATGGTATCTTAAAAGTTACATCCAAACAAAGAGGAATGAGAGAATATTGAATCGGCAACACACAAATAAATTAAACTAGACTTAGTTTTGTTCAAGTCCAACCTTATATCGTTACAGCACCTTTTCACAATTGTAGCCCAAAATGATCAATTACAGGAGTCCATCTATTTACAAACACATCCGACTTCATCTGGAGTGTTGCTGTTATTTTTTCCATTGAGAACACCATCAGTAGCCTGTCTTGCCACTGACGTAGGGTGGGTGGCAGTGGTTTAAGCCAAGATATCGTTATCATCTTTCTTGCAACCAAGAGAAGGATATGCAGTAAATGAATTACTTCAGCTTCGGGCAGTCCCAAAAAATGTGAGTGTGATCTCCAATCTGTTTACAGTCCCTCCAACACAAATTTGTTAACGCTCCGTTATATTTTGAAACTAGGGATGCACCGAATATTCGGCCACCGAAAATTATCGGCCGAAAATGGTTAAAAAGGTTTTAGCACCGAAAAAATATCACCGAATGTCAGAGAACAGGGTTACGTTGATCATACTCCGCATATTTGTCCGGGTGTTTTGATTTCAAGTGGTGGAGTAATCCCAAAGTGGTGAAAGTCTTTGCAGTTACACCCCCTCGAGAAATGTCAGCTGAACACGTTTTACAAATCGCAATCCGCGCCTGGTGTAACTGCAAAGACTTTCACCACTTTGGGATTACTCCACCACTTGAANAGGACTCCTCTTATTGTTTCAAAATATAACGGAGCGTTAACAAATTTGTGTTGGAGGGACTGTAAACAGATTGGAGATCACACTCACATTTTTTGGGACTGCCCGAAGCTGAAGTCATTCTGGGAAGGGATTCGTACAGAAATA
>NW_011333782.1:0-2813 GCF_000735185.1 Notothenia coriiceps
ATACGGAGCTGTTTGTTCCACAACAAGCTGGAGGAGAGCTCTCCTCTCAGACTGAGAGGCTCAGGTGAGCTAAAGGACTCTCCGAGTGTTTAGATAGTTAACTTTAGTCTAAGTTATCTCAGTGGGTCTCAAACGGTTTGGTCACAAATTATTCAAAAGATTATTTCCACGGCACACCTTCATATGATCATTATAGTTATAAAAAAAATAAGAGAATAAAGGATATGAAATACTATATGGCAGTAAAACAAGAATACAGTTTGAAAGGGGAGTGATTTGTAAAATATCCATAAAGAAAAAGAACATCTGCCAACAGTTGTGTTTCATCTGGGTGTTGAGAGATGTATCCATAGATCTCTTAATGTTGCTCTCAAAGTGCACCAGATTGATGCTTTTAACTTCAATATTTAAAAAAAATCTTCCCGGGGGAGCATAGAACTTTACCCCTGACTATATGCCGTGAGCTGATTATTGAGCCTTCATTGTAACAGTCGCGGGTGTACTGTGTGTTTCCGTGTGGGGAGTGCTTTTTGCGTGCTCTATAGTGCCCGTAATAGTGTTCACTGGAATCCAGCATCCCCACTCAAAATACCTTCCCGCGCCTCTGTGTGTGTGTGTGTATGGGATTTGATGTAAGACCCATGGTGGAAAGCCGATGGCTGAATGGAAAAAGGGTCCCGAAGATAAAAACCCAACAAAGGGCTAAGAGTAGTTAGAAAGCATTCGAGCAAATATTGTAAAAACAGCCTGATGCTATAAACACCGAAATCAGCAAGAAACTTTTCAAGGCAGGTGCAAGCCTCAAATAACCATAAGCTGTCCGAACATTGTGGCAATTCGGGGGAGATGAACCAAGCGCTGCACTGACAAGGGCATGACTTGTTACTTTTCCTAGGAGTGAATTTCTTCCTTTGAACATATGAAGACTAAAAGTGTTGAAGAAGACTCATTTCATAACCTTGCCCTGAATTAGATTTAGTCTTTATACTTCGACATGTGCCTGAAAATAAAATGAGCAGCTGTACCTCAGACTCTCGTAGTTTGCTCCTGAGGGTTTGGATTGCGTGCTCCCTCTCCTCCACCTGCGCAAGGCTGTCCTGCAGCTCCGTCTGCAGCAGCTGGGTGGCCTGCTTGTGGCTGGACACCCTGTGGCCGGCTTTGACCTGAGCCTCCTGTAGCTGCTCATTCAGAGCCTAAAAAACAGAAATATATTGGTCATCATCAGCAAAAACATTTTAGATGCAACATATGGATAGGTTAGGGAAAGTAAATTGTACAACTGACTAGTACAGGTCATTTTTGTCTCAGAGCCAAACCCTGTCTGTGGCTCTCAGACCTGAACTGGTTCTTAAGGCACGGACACACCAGGCTGATTATCGGCGTAGGTGGGCGTCAGGCCGACGATGAGTGTCGACACGCCCTACTCAGATTGGTGTCTTTTCAGCCGGGCCGACGACTTTTCGGCCGAAACCTGTTGAATCGGCGGGCAGTCGGCAAAAGAAATCACTCTGATTGGCTGTTCAGCTAGCGAATCAGTGCATGAGAAGTGAAACGGAAGTGAGGGACCCAAACAAACTATTAAGAAGGCAAATCTGAGATTTAATTTACCTCCAGCTCTCGACACAGGTTCGGGAAAGCCCCATGAGCTTCTCGTTGTAGAGTGAAAATGGAAAGCACACGCTATTTGTTGTTTGTTTGTATCACGCAGTCTGTTCTTCTTCTCTCGGTTATCACACAGTCTGTCTTCCGGTTGTTGCCTCTTTTGAATGACGAATACACAATACAGCCGCCTGCTGGTAAGGAGAGTTGTTGCCACTCACGCATGCGCAGTTCGTACTGCTTCTTGGCCGTCGGCTGAAGTCTTTGCGGTGTGTTCCAGTGCGACACATGGCCAAGACACAGACGCGAGGCGACGCAACAGTCGGGGTCCATAACTAGAAAATGCCAATATTTGTACATCCGGTGGGATTTTATAACTTTAAAATGAATAATTTAGTTTGGACAGATTGCTTATTTATTTGAAAAAAAAATAGGTACACATTAGAGGCAATACATTTCATCTTGTGCTCTCTACATCCAATGGTCGCGACACTACTCATGGTAGTCAAAATCAGCCCACTCGGGAGTACAAATAATGCCACTGATAAATGTATTCAGCATCCTCATTAACCCCCAAAAACCACTCCACATAGGCTTTAATAACATTAAAGCTAATTAACAAAACGTATGCTAATTGTGCAAATTGCCCAGCAAATGCACGTTAGCATCCGACAGTTTCAATGCGCTGGGACCCGTACGTTACATTTCTATAATACAACTTTGGGATATAGAACATTTCTGGGTTCACTATGCTTGCAACTACACTACATCTGGATGATACTAGGGATGCTCCGATCGCCGGAATCAGTATCGGCTAGGGGTGCACCGAATGGGAAATTCTTGGCCGAAACCGATACCGAAAATAGGAAACGGTTGGCCGAAAACCGAATGCCGAAAATGATTAATAGAAATATATATATATATAATGTATACATTTTTTACCAATGTTGTTCAGCTACCTGATTATGGAAAAATAAATGATTATGGCAAAACTTAACTTAAATAATAATCACTATTATGGGTCCATAAAACATTTATTCAGCATTTTTGAATGCATACAGTACATTAATTCCAAGTCAAGTGCATTTTCTTTTCTCTGTAGGATAACTACAACAAAGTGCATTCAGAACAAAGCCAAGGTGCTTTAAAACTGCATAAACATCTACAACAAAATAGTGTAAATGAAGACTGTAACAGCCAGGCCTTCAACAACA
>NW_011333783.1:0-1537 GCF_000735185.1 Notothenia coriiceps
TACAGTACGTGTGGGCTGGACCTGTATTTTACAGGAAAGGAGTGAGCAGAGAGTAGAGTAGTTGTCGATTCTTGTTCTGTTTTCTGTGAGTATCTTCCTCACCCTCTCAGACTTTCAGTTGCGCGCTACTAAAAAGACGTGTTACTATGGAAACCAAACAATGGTGTAGCTGTATTAAAGTCTGAGTGGAAACAGTCCTGAGTAAATCTGATTTTGTCAGAAATCGGGAGAAATGCGGGAGAAATATGACCCCGGGAGGAAACCGGGAGAGGGCAATGAAATCGGGAGTCTCCCGCGAAAATCGGGAGGGTTGACAAGTATGCTTTTAATGTACAGTTTTGCTGCTGTGTTTATTGTGTTTATTGTGTTATGTTACTCTGGCACAACAATTTCCTTCGGGATGAATAAACCCTTATCTTATCTTATCTTATCATGATGACATCACTAACACCTGGGTCATGATGACCTCACTAACACATGGACAGGTGCCCCTCACTAACACCTGGACAGGTGACCCTCACCGAACAGGGTGCAGAACATGCCCCCCAGGATGGGGTCCGGCAGCGAAGCGAACAGAGCGGTGAACTTCCCCACGGAGCCCAGCAGCAGCATGATGAAGGCTCCGTACTGCACCACCCGCCGGCTGCCCACCTGCACAGGTAACACCACACAATCAATACAAATACAATTCATATGAATAATAACATGTATAGCAACTATGTGCAATATATATATGCCGTTAGTAACGGTGCTATATATACCTGGCTGCTAAATCTCAGAACTGTTACAGGATGTTTTTTTTGTAAATTGTTTAATCTTTAATATGTCTGCTTCTTAGTTAACATGAAACTGTCTTTGGCTCTTTCTGCTGTAACAAGTGTACATTTCTGATTCCGTTACCTTGGTGATTCCCAGCACGCCTATATTTGGGCTGGAGGAGGTGGAGCCGTTTCCTGTCCCCAGCAGGCCGGCGATGACGCAGCACACGCCTTCAGTGAAGATCCCCCTGGAAACCATGGCGAACATTTAGCTCCACCTTTTTAGTTTTTGTTGTTGTTTTTAGTTTTGTTTGTGCTGTGATTTCATTCATTTGTTCATCATTTGTTTGTCTATTATTTTAAATGTGTTTGTAATATTAATCTTCTGTTATTCTGTGGGGGGGGGGGGGATACAAACCTGCACACCTGTATTTTTTTTATCTTTGAGGCTGTTCGTGTTGTTGAAGAAAAAGGAAAAGAAAGTGAAAAAAAGAAAGAAAAAAGATCCCTCTGGAAAACTAAAGGTCAAACTCCTGGTGGGGGCGGAGCCTGCATCACTTCCTGTTTACCTGCTGTCTCACCTGTTGATGGCGTGCATTGGAGGGGGCGGAGCCTGCATTACTTTCTGTCTACCTGCTGTCTCACCTGTTGATGGCGTGCACTAGAGGAGGCGGAGCTTGCATCACTTCCTGTTTACCTGCTGTCTCACCTGTTGATGGCGTGCACTGGAGGAGGCGGAGCCTGCATCACTTCCTTTTTACCTGCTGTCTCACCTGTTG
>NW_011333784.1:0-15906 GCF_000735185.1 Notothenia coriiceps
TGGCCTTCCCATCAAACTCCTCAATAGACTGCAAATAATCCAGAACTCTGCTGCCCGGATCATCACCCGCACCAACTCATCAGACCACATCACCCCCATTCTCACTCAGCTACACTGGCTTCCTGTACGCTACCGTATTGACTACAAAAACCTTCTACTCACTTAAGCTCTCCATAACCTTGCCCCCATCTACATCACCGACCTCCTTCAGAAGTACACCCCCTCCCTCACCCTCCGCTCTTCGTCCGTAGGACTTCTCACCGTCCCAAGCTCTCGCCTCAAAACCATGGGTGCTCGAGCTTTCAGCTGCTCAGCTCCCAGACTCTGGAACTCCCTGCCACTACACATCCGACAGTCTGATTCCATAACAACATTCAAAACCCAACTCAAAACCCACCTGTTCAAACTGGCATTTTCTTTATAAACTGTACCCTGTGTCCTTTTGTGTCCTTCTATAGTCCATTTCCTGTTGTTTGTCTTGTCTTACCCCGGCTGATACTTCACTAAATCCACTGTTTTAATTGTTCCCTATATTGCCCCTATGCCCTGTAAGGTGTCCTTGGGTGTTTTGAAAGGCGCCCCCCAAAATAAATGTATTATTATTATTATTATAAGATGTATCCACAGACTGTCCTGCATCTCATCTGAGCTAGATATCTTTTTATTTCAACTGAAAATTAGCAATCATCCTATTAGGTAATGTCTAGGTGTAAATGTATCACTAACCTCCACAACAAAACAAATGAGCAAGTTGAGTGCAGCCACGGCGACGAGTAGCATTTTAAAATCCACATCAACGAAGTCGTACAGTTGAAGCTTTCCACACACGTAAGCTCCAGGATACAACACCAGCCAAGTCATCAGGGCAAACAGCACCAACACTAGACAGAGGAAAATCCCTGAAAAACCAATTCAGTTCTCAGTTCAATTTGACTGCATTTGATTATTTTTAATAAAGCTGATCAATATTTCAGCATGGGACTGTATTCATCATCCGTTGACATGAGTGCTGACTCACTATTGTTGTAGATAGGTTTCCTGTGAGGGAAGCCCTTGGTGACCACCACAGCCATGATGATGTACTGGAAACCTGACAAGGCAAACACACTGGTGTTCTCCATGTTGGGAAGATTATTTGCACCCGGCAATGTTGAATTGAGTGGAACGTACCTAAAGAAAAAAGAAAGGGGGGTGAGGTTTTACAATGTATCTACACTGTGAGACATGGGATGGTGTTTTTAGTGGCTTTAGAAACAAATACAATATTTAACGATATTGTGAATAGAATCTCTTAGAAACCCTGTGTCTTGTCACTGACCAGTCCTCTTTGGTGGTGATGAAGAATGCAGCCAGCTGGCCCAGAATGATCATGCAGGTGTGGATGAAGAGGCTGCCCAGGATGGGCAGGGTCAGCAGACTGGCTGAGGGTCTGCAGGCCTGCAGCTCCTTCGACGGGCCTCCATTCCCCATAAAGATGGCCAGCGCAGTCACCACAAACATGTCAAAGAACAGGAACTGCCAGTCTGAAAGGTTTGTCCTCACCTGGACACACACATCAAGAAGTCACATGTTTCATTGTAAGTTGTAAAAACAATTTGGCAACTGTGTTTCAATGCTCGTCAGACTGGGTGCCACAGACATCAGGGCTTTACTGTCAGCATTTAGTGTTGAAGTATGGCTTGTTGGCTGATAGAGGTGCAAACAGACGATTTGGATCAGTTTAAAAATCAAACTCACAATATAATTTCAAACATACAGAGATGTTTTTAATATTAGCAGGAATATGACCTTTTCCCATTTCTGACAAATATTCAATAATGGAATAAGGATGTTATGAAAGACAAAATATGTTTCAAGTTAGCTAGCCAGAGCTGAAAATGTCTATGATTAAGCTAATATGACATTGTGCACATGGTAGGCTGTTTTCTACCATCACATACTGGCTTTAGAAAAAGGACTATTCAAAAATAAGAGGCCCATAATGGAACAAAATGAATTAAAATGTATTATGATGACTTCTTAAACATAGATGTTGACTGGACAAAATTGAAAATCAAAGGCAGCAAAAGTACGCCCGTTTTGAAAGTGGGGGTGTGAGGAGCTCGGGTGCTGCTCACTGTGTAGAGAATGAGGACGGAGCAGAACTGGACGAGGCTGTACAGAGCCATGTATCTGAAGAGACTGAAGGAGGTGACGAGAGAACATCGGCCCTCTCTGCACAGATGGGGAGAAAATATGTGTTACTGTTTCTTCCTCAGCAGACACTGTACCACAAACACCATCAACGTCTTCCCTTTATTTCTAACCCAGTGCCTACCAGTCCTCACCTGATGAGCAGCGGCACACAGCTGATGTTTGAGGTCTTGGAAGTGAAAGGTGACGCAACTGAAGCCTCAGCTTCAGACAGGGAAACCCCGACGTCAGCAGCTCTCAGGGCCCCGCAGTCATTGGCCCCGTCCCCACACATGCCCGTCCGGTAGCTGTATTAACAGAAATGGGAATTATTTACTTCATTACTGTAATTAAACATTCACTATGAAACTATCTTTAAAATCAAATATGTTGGCTAACAAAGTTTTGATTAAACAAAAGTAAACATGGTGTTCTAAGAGTACAGCAGTTCCTCTAATGGCCACTAGATGTCAGTTTTTAAAAGACTATACAGTAACAGCTGAGAAATTATTCCACCTTTCTCCAGAAATGTATTTTTTTTTATGTTCCTTTTGGTTGCATTTGTAAACACAACTTGATCATTTGTAAACAACTTGATCGTCACACAGCATAGACACTATGTAACTAAAATACCTTAACATACCGTACTTCTGACTTAAAATAGGGATGTCATGCCTTGTATTTATCAATATTTTTTTTCCATATCACTAGTAAGTGTTGTCTGAAGGTTAATGAGGATTTGATTTCCCCTAATAGCCAATTCTCTGTTCCTCTTAATACATTTCCCCTCTCTTTGATTTTCTTTCAGTTCTTCTTGTGTGTTTGCAAGCCTTCTCCTTTGGTGTCTGTACTCACTTGATTTTCTGCAGCTCTTTCACCAGCTGGGTTTTCTGGTCGGGAGCCATGCGTGCAAAAACGGTGGCGTGCAGCAAAACCTGCAGTGACAGCATGTCGTGGATAGTTGACAAAGAATCAAGAACATCTTCATTCAGCCATCATCATCAAAGGAAGATGCTGCTTGAAATACATTCTGATTGTCAGAATGTTATTGCTGGGATAACATAGCATACATTACCTTTGGCAAATACTCAGGAAAGTGATCACAGAGGGCAGCAAAGGACTTGCCATTAATAGCCAAGTGATAGTTAAAACCACTCTGGTACAGGCCCTAAGGGGAGAAAAGCAAAGCATCATCAACAGCAGCCAAAGATTCTCCTCCCATGGTTGTGTGCTACTTCAGGATTGACAGAGCCTTGATGTGTTGTGTCTCACCTGATTGATGATCGCTGCCGAGCTTTGGTCCCCTTCGTCCTCCAGGCTGAACTTCAGGGTGGGCATGGACTGGGCAGTGTGGGGGGTTGCATTCACGAATATCACCTTCTCGCCAAATCCTACCATCCCACAGCTTTTTGCTACATTGACAGCAGTTAAAATGTTGTCCCCTGTGTGAAGAAGGACACAACATTATAACATTGATAGCATTGAAGTAGATGCCTTCAACTTGATTTTAAGAGGCCCTTTCATGCTTTCCTTGATTTTCGCTTTCCTGTAGTGCCTTATTTATGTTTTTGTGCATGAAAATGGCCTGAAAAAGCTAAAATACCAGTTATTTAGTGGCTAGTGCTCCAACACATTATATGTATGGGGCGGGACAACTTTAAGCGGTTGACCAGTCACAACAGAGCCGGCCAGCTAACCAATCAGAGCAGACTGGGCTCTGGTTTCAGACAGAGGGTGAAAAGAGGTGCTGCAGCACAGGCAGTATGAGAAAAATAAAGAGCTTTTTGAACATGAAATCATGGAAACATATCACAGTAGAGGCACAGAATACAAATATGAACCTGAAAATTAGCACAATAGGGTCCCTTTAATAATCATTTTCTTTTTACTATTGGCTACTGACACATTTTAACACCCTCATACATCAGTGATTACTTAGTGTCTCATTCGTTTTAGGTTTGTTAAGTTATATAATAAATAAATAAACAAGCCTATTGTTACTCATCTCGTCTGTCTGAGCTGGGCTGAACTAAAGGGGTCTTGTCCGGGGGGCTGGACCTGGGACCTCTCCCACCCAAAGCGAGAATAATACTCCTAGACCAAATATCTCTCACCAGTGACCATGACGCTTCGGATCTGTGCCATCGTCAGCATGTTAATAACCGGGGCACTTTCAGGCTTTACCAGATTCTTCATCATCAGCAGGCCGAGGAACTGCATGTCTTTCTCAACCTCTGCTCTGTGGGAGGACACGGCTACGTTTCAGTAAGACTGGATTTACAACTTCACGAGCAGGAAATTAGCCTGTAGAATTCGGTGCCCAAGGGAAGCACACATCACCTTTTAATCTTGCTAAAGTCAGTGTTCACGTCTACTGGTTTATAGGCGAGGGCGAGAACTCTGAGGCCTTCAGTGGAGAAACTGCGCAGCTTGTTGGAGAATTGCGCCGGAACTGAAAACATAATGCAAGAAGAGGCGCACAATTGAGACCCAGTGCACACACACACACACACACACACACACACACACACACACACACACACACACACACACACACACACACACACACACACACACACACACACACACACACACACTTATTTTACCTTAGATAACAAGTTACTTACCAGTTTCTGCCCGGCAGAGGCTTGCCACCATCTCTGGGGATCCTTTGATGAAAGCGAGAGCCGAGTGTCCGCCGCTGGCCACAGTCACCACACTCATCCTCTGCAGGGCCGAGGAGAAGGGAAACCTCTGAACGATGGCCACCGCTTTACCGGACTGACAAGAAAATAAAAGAGAAATGTATAAAAAAACATGTCTATGAAGTGTTTTGCTCAAAATACCAAACAGATCACCCATGCCTCACACCCCTCTATTTCAGAAGTGCTGGTTCTGGGTCCTTAGCTTTAAAAAAAAAAAAAAAAAGAGGGGGGGGGGGGGGGGTTTGGGGGGTGAGCTAATGCCTGCTCAGAATTATACCGAGATACAGCTAAATGCTGCCGTGACGAAACGCAATATCATGTTCAAACCCACATCAAGGATTATTTCTGAAACAGTATGGAGCTCAAATGCTTTTTCTCTTGCGGGTTTACCACAAGTTGAGTTCCTTTTTTATTTCCTGCTTTTTTTACACATCCTGGCCGTTTCTCAATGTCGAGTACACATGCTGCAGAGCCACTATTTCAAGTATTCTACGTCACAAAGTGGCGCAGAATGCTGGGCATTTAACATGCATTTAAACAGTCCTTCGGCGCCACTCGATGACGTAGTATACTTGAAATAGTGCCTCTGCAGCATGTGTACTCGACATTGAGAAACGGCCACTCTGTCCAGTACAGGTTAGCTCTGAGTGTTAGTGATGCTTGCTAATGTAAACACAGATCATATTACTTCCAAAACACGTTGCACATTGTTTTAGATAGCAACGTTTCTGATAGAGCGAGTGGGTATAAAGCCAGCCCACATTTCAGATATTACGTCATATCGGCAGCAAATCTGGATCAGCTCCGTTGTACCCCCATTTTTAGAGATTTTGGCATGGATGAAAAGAGAGAGGGTTTTGTTTTCTTACACTTTGTGAGTTCCCCGAGACACCGAGGACACATATTTATGTATAAAAGACATAAAAAAGTGCATTTTGCATTGATAAGAGACCTTTAAGCCCTTTTGATGATTCTTTACGAGACGGTCACTCACTGTTCCTTGAGCTTGAAGCTGTTGTGGAGGTCTCAAAACAGCCAAAACTCTGTGGCCCCCGAACTCTGTATCCAGTTTATTCCCATCTCCCTCCGGCTCCTGAAGGGTCTGGAAATATTAGATGTGAACATGCCAATTTAAATGAACATGTTATAGCAGAAGTTCACAGTGAGATGTATTTTCTGAGTTTTTTTAATGACAATAGTTGTGATACCCGTTAACAATTTAAAGTAATAATGGACAAAATAAAAGTCATGCTTTACCATTTTGTGTAATGACAGAATATTTTTAATAAATGGTTAATATTGGAATGTATTTACAGATTATTTTAAGTCCAACTGTTTCAAATATCATAAACACAGAAGTTAGAAGAAAGTTATTTTTGGCCTTGAAGCAGATTTTCACTTTTTTAGCACCTTTATAGTTTCCTTATACTTTGATAAGACACTTCATTACTGTTTAAAATAGGACTGCACAACGTTTATTGTGCCAGTTGACATCACTATGGCATTAAAAACAACATTGTCTCTGTCTGAACATCTTTGAGAATGTTTTGTGAGTAAGGTTGTTCGTTAGCAAAAAATATTGCTTTAATATCAGTACCAAGACATGGGTTTATTCAATACTATCACTGAAATCAATTCCCGATTCTAGTTTTCAAATACCCTTTAAAGTACATTTCAAATAAGAGACATACCCAACCGGTGGACTCAACCATCTTGAGCTCCAGGGGGTCTCCGAGTGGCTCTCCCCTCAGGAGTGTCACAGTGTGACAGCATGCCAGTCCCGAGAGCATGGGCCCCGGGAGCAGGAGTCTAGGATCTGGGACCAGCTCTGAGAAACCAGCAGGTCCTCCCTCCATCACCCCCCACACATCCAGACCCTCCTCTGTAAGAGTTCCTGTCTGGAGGAACAAACGTAGTTGGATGAAAGAAGACTTCAACAGGTCAAGCAGCCATGACTATTCTCCCGATAAAACTCCAGGTAATGGATTCCCCCTCACCTTGTCGAAGCAGAAGAGGGAGACCTTGCCGCAGATGCTGATGCGGGGGGGACTGATGCAGAAGATGCCCTGTTTCTTCAGTCTGCTCTGGGCGTAGATGGTGCCGGTGGTGATGGCAGCCGGCAGCGCAGGAGGCACTGCGATGGTCACAACATCCAGGCACCTGATGACCAGCTCCAGCCAGGTCGACTGGAAACATCCACACAAAAGTCAATGACATCACTTTCTTTACTGTTGGCATGCCAAAGGAAGACAGGCGAGTGGCTTGCACTTACATTTGTTCTGAAGAGGACCACAAAGCTGTATATGGTGCCTAGAAAAGCTGAAGCAACATACACAACAGTTTGTTAATGTTATTCAATATTGTTGAATCATAGGTAAAAAGGGCCTTAAATACATCATCTGAGTAGCTCAGCTGTAGATAAAATTGTTGTCCTTAAAATCTGTTATCTTTGTTAAAGCCGTTACCAACAAAACCCAGGATGAGCAGGAACTTGGTGACTTCTTGGTAGAAGCGGAAGTCTGTTGGCTGAGGATACATAATGGAGCTGACCAGGTAACCTTTGGCTGTGAAAAACCCTGAGGATGATATAGAAGCAGGAGAACTGGTTTGACTTGGAGAGCAGCATGACCTTTTCAAACTGCCCTGTGGGCCTTCAAGGGTCAAAAGGTTCTACATTTCAACGTCCCCGACAAAGGATAAAAAGGGACCTTATTATAGAAAAACTGCTCTACAGCAAGACTCAGTAAAATGTACTCGGCGTCTCTACTCACCGGTGCTTGTGACCACGGCAACAGCACCCCCGCCCCCAGGCCTCCCACCTTTGGCTTGAATGAGCTGCGTTCCACAGAAAAGGGTATGTCTGCGCTCAGTTTCCGTGCTGAACCTGCCCTCCCCTGCTGGCAGCGGGGTTTTCAGCACTGGAACACTTTCGCCTGGAAGGGTGATAACAGGTCAATACAGTGACTCCTCACAAAAAACATGACATTCAGGTACCTTGCTGCAGGCTTGTAAAATGGTGTCCATGTTTTTATTGAACTACAAAATGGGAGGTGGAGTCATTTTTTTTTCTAGGCTGAAATGATAATGATTCGGTTTGACTCCAGTTTTCGCTGAGATGATAATCAAAGTTTTGAAACCTGGCTTTTTCACAATTACTGCCTTTTTTGATATTTTGAAGGGGCAAGCAATTACAGTCTTTTCCCCTCACATACCACAAGGTTATCTTCTCTTCATTATTTTGAAGAATTAGCACTGGTGTTCAGTCATGTCGATGATCCGTTTTAATGGCAGTTTTGGGGATCTAATCATGTGACATGAACCCAGCTTTAAAAATAGTTTTGTTTTTTTTTAAATTAAACCCAACATAAAAAGGTCATTTGTATTGAGGTTTTGAAGATCACCTGTAAGCATGCTCTCGTTGACCAGGCACTCCCCAGCCAGCAGGGCAGCATCACAGGGCAGCAGCAGGCCTTCCTGAGGGACGATGAGACAGTCGCCAGGGACCAGATCCTCTGAGCTCACACACTCCTCCGCTGAGAAAACACACAACTAGGAATTAATACTTTGTCAAGATTGACAAGGAATTAGGAGACTAGTATACGCTTACATTCAGAAGCAAAAGCCACACATTTCGGTTCTTTCTCTTTGTTCAAAATTTGAATTTCCTATTTTGTTTACAGAAACTTTTCTTTGAAACAAACTACTCTTTTTATTTCCTGCACCCTACAAAAACAAAGTCCTATTTCCTAACATTGTATGCACTAATGACCACAGTTTGTAGTCCTACATTCTTATCTGCATGCACTGTTACTGAGTTTCAACTCACAAAAGATGTTGAGTTGAGAATTGATGTTTCAGTAGTTTTTCTTTCATAAATGAGGATTGTTGTTGCTAGTTGGACACTCAAACATCTCATTTAGATTTTGCCTGACGGGACTTCAGCAGAGCTTACATTTTTTTAAGTAAACAAACACATTGAGTGTACTCCCTTTCTCAAAAAATACTTGCAAAACCATAAAGATCTCAATCTTGCATTATTTATATCGATGTTTACTATTAAAACAATCTTCTTCTTCTTCTCTATGCTTTTTAGTAAAAAAAGAGTGGACCAGCTTATAGAAATATTGTGACAGATTTTAATAGTCACACAGTTCACAGGTTCTCTTTAAAGCCAGGTCCAGTGTTCGCTGTACTTTGATGTGCAACTCTTATGCAAGTTTCTTACTCATTTAAAAGATGCAAGATAAAAAGGGCCACTCCAATGCTGCTAAATATATAGATATATAATATGATAACCCTTCAGTTGATTGTCTGAACTTTAGGCAGACTGAGACTTAGAGAAATGGGGAACTGAAACACAGGTGGTTCAAGAGATGCACCTATTTAGGTACCGGTAACACATGACAACTATTATTGCCTACCATCTGAAACTAAACCTGTGGACAGTATACATTAAAATACATCTTTTACATGTGTCCATAGCTATGAATTAAACACATTAACCTCTTCACCATCCCCTGAACTGATCGGGAAACCAAGGTGGTTCAAAGGTATTGTTCATGTTCTCACTCGTTCCTTTAAAGAAGGCTGAAGTGCTCTTTGTGCCAAAAGCCTTTCTTGTTATTATAATATACTGTAAATACCGGTATATGCCTCTGTTCTTCCTTTATATGAAGCACATTACTGCAAAACTCATGTTAGGGCCAATGAACAAGACCGTTAACATCAATAAATCAACAAATCCACATGTATAATGTCCTGAAACTACAAAGAATGCACATTATAAGAACGCATTCGCGAAAAAAACTCACCTCCTGAGCTTCTCCTTACAGTGACAGTTGTGACTAACCGGGCCATGTTATTGAGAGTAATGCTTTGCTGTGGAGTTTCATACAATTCAATTATTAAAATCCATACCCAAACACATACACAATTAGAATCAAACTAACTATCTAACGACAGGCTCACCTTGCGGATCTCACGAAGTGAGATAATGATGGAGAAAATCGATATAAGAAATATACACGTGGCGTAATAATAATATTTATCGGTCATCCACAGTATGATGCTGAAAACTTGGAACACATAGAATGGGTTGAGGACCTAAAGCAGAAGATAAATATAATTAAAAGGAAGGTTCAATGTGATACTTCACCTGGATTTTCAGTAAGATATTATTCATGAAAAATAAAAAAATTTGAGGAAAAATTAAAATGACACCCGTCTTACCTCCTCAAACAGCAGTGTCAGGTAGGGCTTCACAGGCACATCGATAAGATTGGGCCCATACATGCGTCCCCTGAAAGGATAAATGCAGAGAATGACTCATTTCTACGTTCATGTGGGGCAGGGCAATATGCCGATTGTTATCGGATATAACACTAGATAACGTCTTCGATGAAGAAAATATCATGGCAATATTAAAGTGGCCCTATTCTGCTCATGTTCAGGTTCATTTATTTGTCTCATACTGCATGTACTGCAGCACCTCTTTTCACCCTCTGTCTGAAACCAGAGCCCAGTCTGCTCTGATTGGTTAGCTGGACGGTTCTGTTGTGATTGATCAATCGCTTAGAAATGTCCCGCCCCTTAGCCCATCACGTCCAATGAGTTAGAGCGCACATGTTACATAGTGATGTCATTATGCCACAGAAGTAAACGAAGGAGTCCAATGTGGGTCTTTCAGGCAAGGGGGAGTGTGTGGGAGAAAGACTTTGGGATATTAGTCTTTGCAGACCAACTATATAAAACACACTAAAGGGAAGGGAAAACCCCAAAAAGCATAATAGGGCCTATTATGTGAATTTAGTAAAAAATATAATGGTGTTTTGTTTTTTCTCCATATGGGCCAGCTCTACGAGCATTCATCCTTCCCTACCTCGAGCTCTGCTCCAGGGCACTCAGGCCCTTTTGGAAGCCATACAGGTCCTTACAGGTCCAGTCCTCATTGAGGACACTGATGACGAAAGACAGAAAACTGAGTGGTTATTTAAGAAGGAAATATTTCATTATCTGGGTATATATATATATACAGTGGGTCAAAAAAGTATTTAGTCAGCCACCAATTGTGCAAGTTCTCCCACTTAAAAAGATGAGAGGCCTGTGATTTTCATCCTAGGTATACCTCAACTATGAGAGACAAAATGAGAAAAAAAAGGCCAGAAAATCACATTGTCTGATTTTTAAAGAATTTATTTGCAAATGATGGTGGAAAATAAGTATTTGGTCAATAACAAAACTTCATCTCAAAACTTTGTTATATACCCTTTGTTGGCAATGACAGAGGTCAAACGTTTTCTGTAAGTCTTCACAAGGTTTTCACACACTGTTGCTGGTATTTTGGCCCATTCCTCCATGCAGATCCTCTAGAGCAGTGATGTTTTGGGGCTGTCGCTGGGCAACACAGACTTTCAACTCCCTCCAAAGATTTTCTATGGGGTTGAGATCTGGAGACTGGCTAGGCCACTCCAGGACCTTGAAATGCTTCTTACGAAGCCACTCCTTCGTTGCCCGGGCGGTGTGTTTGGGATCATTGTCATGCTGAAAGACCCAGCCACGTTTCATCTTCAATGCCCTAGCTGATGGAAGGAGGTTGTCACTCAAAATCTCACGATACATGGCCCCATTCATTCTGTCCTTTACACGGATCAGTCGTCCTGGTCCCTTTGCAGAAAAACAGCCCCAAAAGCATGATGTTTCCAACCCCCATGTTTCAACAGTAGGTATGGTGTTCTTTGGATGCAACTCAGCATTCTTTCTCCTCCAAACACGTCTAGTTGAGTTTTTACCAAAAAGTTTTATTTTGGTTTCATCTGACCATATGACATTCTCTCAATCCTCTTCTGGAGCATCTAAATGCTCTCTAGCAAACTTCAGACGGGCCTGGACATGTACCGACTTAAGCAGGGGGACACGTCTGGCACTGCAGGATTTGAGTCCCTGGCGGCGTAGTGTGTTACTGATGGTAGCCTTTGTTACTTTGGTCCCAGCTCTCTGCAGGTCATTGACTAGGTCCCCCCGTGTGGTTCTGGGATTTTTGCTCACCGTTCTTGTGATCATTTTGACCCCACGGGGGTGAGATCTTGTGTGGAGCCCAAGATCGAGGGAGATTATCAGTGGTCTTGTATGTCTTCCATTTTCTAATAATTGCTCCCACAGTTGATTTCTTCACACCAAGCTGCTTACCTATTGCAGATTCAGTCTTCCCAGCCTGGTGCAGGTCTACAATTTTGTTTCTGGTGTCCTTTGACAGCTCTTTGGTCTGGGCCATAGTGGAGTTTGGAGTGTGACTGTTTGAGGTTGTGGACAGGTGTCTTTTATACTGATAACAAGTTCAAACGGGTGCCATTAATACAGTTACAGGAGGCTCTTAAAGAAGAAGTTACAGGTCTGTGAGAGCCAGAAATCTTGTTTGTTTGTAGGTGACCAAATACTTATTTTCCACCATTAGTGGCAAATAAATTCTTTAAAAATCAGACAATGTGATTTTCTGGATTTATTTTTCTCATTTTGTCTCTCATCGTTGAGGTATACCTAGGATGAAAATTACAGGCCTCTCTCATCTTTTTAAGTGGGAGAACTTGCACAATTGGTGGCTGACTAAATACTTTTTTGCCCCACTGTATATATTGGAAACACATCTGTGTATGAGCAGAAAGAAGGACTGGCTAACATCAGTTTACATCCAGTATTCAGTGCTGTGATGCTGCTCCTCCTGTTTCAGTACCTGACACGACAGAAGGCTCCTCTCCTGTCCAGCCAGATGTAGCGCAGTCCTTCGAACAGGTAGTAGCGCAGCAGCGTTTTCTGTCACACAATCATGGTTACTTTCAGTCTAGAAAACAGATTGCTCAGCAAATTATTCTGCACAATGTTCCCTGCTTCCTTACCTCCTCCTTTTGCAGCTGAACTGTATCTCTCCATTCATTGTCCTCAAGCCCGGCAAACGACCCCAAACTGAAAGGGACAAACCGGGTAATTAGAGCCAACACAGTTTTAACCGTTTTCTAAGATCTCTGCATAGCACTGGGATAATGACGTGTTGCTGACCTGCCTTCCTCCATCTCTTCTGTGAGCACATGTACCACATGCTGCCGGCCAAAACTATCCTGAGGGAAGAAACGACACAAATTCTTCTGTGATTGCTTGAAACAAGGCACTTCAAATACTTTGAATCTGAGTATAACTCAAAATACTACCATAAACACGGTCCTCTTTTCTTTCTTATACTAAGATTCACGCAAAGTGATCAAGATGTCATGAAACAGAAGCAACAAATGTAATAAAGTTGTAAATATGCTTACTTACACCACACCAGCTTTAAGAGCTGGATATTTGCAGATATGGCAGCTATGAACATAGGAATATGTTAATCCACCTTTCAACCCAATGAGTACATAAACAGATGACAAACAGCCTGGGTAATAAATACTCGAAATGTTCGAAATGTGTGAAGCAAGACTTTTAAAAACCTATTAGTTATACAGTTTTGTATTTATTTATACATTTCTAGTTTGGAAATGTTATTTGGAAATTAACCTTTTAGTGCACGTTTCATTAAAGAACATTAAAGGATAATGTGACATAAAGTGAAACAGAGATCAAAAGCAATTATTGCAAGAGAAATCCAGTTTTATAATAATTGGTTTTAAATCAAAGTAGGAATAAAAGTATTTTCTCACTCTGATTATCAGAATATCTGCCAGAGCCAGAGGGCAGGAGCAGCAGCGGGTGAGGACACCAAGCCTCGGGCGCCAGTGAAACACAAGCAGGAGGAGACCCAAGGACAGCAGGGCGGCCACGCGACACAACCACACCCGCCAGCGCACCCACTTATAGCCCTGCAGATCCTGGTGGGGCAGAGGAGTCAGACAGTCCATTCAGATTCAAACCAAGGTTAATTTCCATTTCAGTTTATATTTTCAGCACTGTCAAAAGCCATTTTGTGATAGGGGGTTTCAACACAGATACCTGAGCCAAACACGACAGAAAAAGTAGAAAAGCATTGATTTCTCCTTATCTGCTTATATAGCAAGTAATACAGACATATATACTATAGATACAGTTATATATCTAGAGGTGACATTGCAAGATTACACCCCACATCAAACAAGTGAAGCACACTAACCCTGGCAGTCTTTTAAAAAGCACTGCACCTTAACTTATATGTGTTCCTCCTTTGTGTTTTGATGGTATACAGTAGTAAAATGTGTCTAAATACATTTACTCTTTTTTTCCATTTCCTGCTACATTATATTTCTACTCCACTATATTGCAAAGGGTTATGTTCTACTTTTAAAGCTACAGCATTCATGTACTGGACAGAGATCTTTCAAACCTTATCCCAGGTGTTCAGTACTGAACTGATTCCAAATCCTCTGGCTGCCATATTTGGGGTTATAGGAAAAGAGATGCATTTAACTGCAGAACGGCGGGGATCTCTGTCCTTTGCTCTCCTCCTAGCTCGTTGAGCCATCCTGCTTAAGTGGAGGGACAGTGTCCCGTCCACTCACTCCCAGTGGTTGATGGACATTATGTCCTGCATGAAACTTAAAAAGATCAGATATTCACTTTTATATTCAAACAGGAAATGTCAGGAAGCCTGAGAACCTTTTTTTAGTGCACACTCTATAAAACGATCTGCTATTGGTATAGCCTATCTGCAGCATATGTATGTATGCATGTATGCAGTGGCGTTTTTATATGTACAAAAGTGGTGGGGCACAAAAAACTTAGATGTCTATAAGCTTCTGCAGTGCGGTTCATAGCTGGTGAGGCACTGACACTGGCTCTATATTTTGACGTAAATCGAAAATATAATATTATTTTCAAAAGCTTTTTTAGTCTGTTGCTTCGATTAACTTTTAACAGATATTTCAACAAAAGTATACCCGAAAAATGTAATTTTATCATTTAAATATTTAATTGTGCCTGCCAAAAGTTAGTAAGATCCCATTTTCAATAAAATGGTGGTCTTGAAGATGAAGTCCATTTGCCTATCCCTCTGGACAAAAATCTATTATTTTTTTGTAAAAGTCCTCCTTATCTTCTTAGTTTCAAAAGTCTATCGTAAATCCAATCGATAGATTTATGATTCCAAAATGATAAAAGTAGGGTAGACATGTAGATATTATCCGGCTGAACAAAACGTGCATTTATCTAACAGGTTCGTTTCTCACAGATCTTATTTGGAGCTATTTTCAAAAATCCTAAGGAGAAATCTCATTGCTTTTTTGTCGAGGGAAACAATGCGCAGCTTACTTCCGGGTTTTAGGACGCGTCACTGCACCTCTCTCATCTCCTCTTCACACACTCCACTTTTCGCAGCACACGTTCCTACAGCCAATCAGCTCTGAATTATGTGAGATGAAGTATTGGTGGGGATGGCAGCTCAGTGCCCCTATGGTCATTATTTTTTTGCCACACACATTAAATTGAAAAATACTCTGAGCATGCGCAGTTTAGTTTTTACAGTCACCGTTCACTTAGACAGTGAGAGGGAGGGCATGATCGGGTTTTGTCCCACATGGCTCTAAACAGCTCAATAGGCACACACTTTAGACACTAATTAGAAGAACACAGAATAAAACAGCAATATACAGACGCATCCGATGATTAAACATGATCTTCAAATATATTTTATATATTTTTTATAATCATTATTTGTAATACTTTCTGCTGACACTAGGTGGGGCTGTGCCCTAATGACCAGTCGCCACTGTATGTATGTATGTGTGTATGTATACAGTAGATTTGTATGAGTATAGGTATTTGCTGCAGGTATGTATATGTATTACACGCATATATATTAATCTAACAATGTTCCTGATGAATAATCGTGTGTATGAGGCTCACTGGCAGTGAATGTAGGGGATTACTTTAGTCCTTGTTATTGTTTGTTTGTGACAAACAAACAATAACAAGGACTAAAGTAATCCCCTACATTCACTGCCAGTGAGCCTCATACACACGATTATTCATCAGGAACATTGTTAGATTAATATNCACAAAGTTGAGAAAAAAATAAAAA
>NW_011333784.1:15927-30174 GCF_000735185.1 Notothenia coriiceps
GCGGCCTTTTGATAAATATGCGGACTTTTAAAAATCTGCGGCATTTTGCTGATTATGCGGGAAATTCTGCGATCGCAGAATCGCGTTTTTCTGGAGGGTCTATATATTGTAGTATCACCTTTTAGACTTGAAAACACATAGATGAGTTTTTTAATGTATAAATAATAAATAGACAGACAGACACTTTATCAATCCCAAATTGGGAAATTATTTAACAGCAGCAGTGTGTTCAGGTATTAAAATATTTAAAGTTGGAATAAAGTATAAACTACACAACACAAGTCTAATGCACAGCAATCCATAAGATGAGTCCGATATGTTCATGAAAACTCCCCAGGAGACACCAACACTAACGTGGCCGAGTGGACTCCGGAGTTTGCTGTATGAGTTGCACTGTATGATCTGTGGTGTAGTGGGCTGTCACTAAAAAACTGAGTAGCCAATGAGGACACACCCCTGAAAATCCTGCCCACCTGGGATGTTTGTGTCAAAATCTAAAACAAAAAATGAGGGAGCGTAAACGAGAAAGCTGCAGCGAGAGCAAAAGTCTGATCATTGAGAAAGAAGAAACAAGAACTGCAAACAAAAACCTATGTTAAAACAAAGAAAAAATACTTATAGTTAACATGATTACACAAATGATTTGTTTGCAATTTATAGTTTTATTTTTGAAATTTATTTTATTTTGCTTGCCTGTTTTTTTTTCTTTTAAACTCATAGTTTTGCTTTATTCTGAGAAAGTGTTGCTTTATCTTTATGATACAAAACTAATCCCATACAATTATAGCCTACATATTTATTCCCATTAGAACTGTGAATATTAACGGAAAACCAATTATTGCTTTTTCTAAGGCAGCCTCTATAAAGGCTTTCGGCTGGTGTTTATTTTTCCCTTTTCATCCATTTGTCTTTTACCTGCTTTGACAAGCTAACATTTATTCTGCTTCAATATTGCATTGTATCAAGTAATCGGTTTTTTTCACGATTCAAAAGAAAATGACTCAATTTCCATAATGATCTTTAATGAACACATAATTAATTATTTACAATACATTTTTCATGCTTAGAATAAATACAACATAGCTTAGTATTTTCACTTTGCAGATAAATAGCAGAAATGTGGTCCAACATGTTGCAACCTTCCAAAATATTTGGCTGAACTGTCCTTTGCAGAACCCTTTTCACACACATTCCTGTCTTGGTCTGCCTTATCACCTCACACTTACACATATCCACAAACTCATGTTTTACACACTCATGAAAGTGATACAAATGTGCTAATGTAGGCAAAATATAACGGGGTGGGTCCTTGTCATCGTCTTAGCTTAGTTTAATGTTTTGTCAGTGATTCTCAGGCCCGCTGGATGTTGATTTGTTCATAAAGCTACTGCTTTCTTCTCTTTGTAGGTCGCCATCATTTTCTTGATCTCTGCAATGGCCTTTCCTGGGTTGAGACCCTGCGGAGCAGTGAGTAAAACAGACAATGAGAAACTAAAAGTCTATTAACCTTGCGAGAGTGTGTGTGTGTAAGAGTGGTTTTTTTTAGTACCTTTGGACACGTCTTAGTGCAGTTCATGATAGTATGGCAGCGGTAGAGAGAGAAAGGGTCTTGAAGTTTAGACAGACGCTCCTCAGTGAACTCATCACGGGAGTCAATCATCCACCGGTATGCCTGTTGGATAATAAAACACATTTTCATCTGTTTGCTCCATCATGAAACATTTTTGCACTGATTTTTTAAATATAAAACATAGACTACATAATAAGTGCATGATTTCAGAGGGCAATGCTCAATGTTAAAGAACCCCTATTCTTCTTTTTTGCTTTTTGGGGGATTTCCCCTTTCCTGCAGTGTGTAATAGTCTTTGTGCATAGTGTCTAAAGGCTCAAATCCCAAAGTTCCCTAGGTGATTAAAATAAAAATTCTTTGCAGATGTATAGTCATTCGCTTTTTTATCTGTCAAACCTCTAAAACCTGTCAATGTTAAAATAGAAAATAAACTGTCCATACTACATATCTATCACAAAAATCTTGACAAGGGTGTTGGACAAGGAGTCGCATGATAGGATTCCTTTTAAACTCATGACCACTTGCCACGTGCTTTTGCTCTGGCACCCCCCTCAGGTTTAGCTTCACATTTTCTGCCTCCCTAGTGGAAATTATCTAGCAACATTTTCACTCTCTGGTTAGTAATGAGCATAACAGGCTCACAAGGTCCCTAGTATGGACTTAAATTCCTGTTACATTTATTATTTGAAATAACAGCAGGCATCTCATAAGCAAATATGATGACCCACCTGCATTAGGACAGCAGGTCCCAGGTATTTGTCTCCGTTCCACCAGTAGCTGGGACAGCTGGTGCTGCAGCAGGCGCAGAGGATGCACTCATACAGGCCGTCCTGTTGGGGTATGAAGAAAGTTATCACGCAGGCAAACTACAATCACTAAAAGGGTGATAATGCTAAATATTTTCACGAGTAATGTATCGAACATTGGACAGGTGAATCTTACAGTAAGAATGGTTTATTTACCAGTTTTTGCCTGTCCTCCACTGACTGGTAATACTGCTCCTTCCCTTCTTGTGCTTCATCTTTCTTCTTCAGGTAGGGCTCGATGGATTTGTACTGTGCGTAGAAGTTGCTCATATCCTGGTGGAAATCACAAGAGGGAGAACTTACTCAAACAGCCAATTAATTATATATATTATTTTATTATTCCTTTATTTCAATTCTTGCTACTTTCAAATATAGCCATGGTTATAATGTTCCTATCTTGCAGTACTTACAGGCACCAGATCTTTGACCACATACATGTGTGGCAGCGGGTAGATTTTGGTCGGTTTGCTGGTTTTGGTGTCAATTTTGTTAAGGCATGCCAGAGTGTTGCCTCCATTTATGTTCATGGCACATGAACCGCAGATACCTGAAGGGATACACAATCACCAAGACTCAATCACTGAACTAAACTAAATCCAAGTCCCCTAAAAGAATACACTGTGAGCTTTTTTGATTAATGAATTGATAGGACGCTTACAAAGTAGCACAACCTCAACATAAACTGAGGAAATATATGCTCTGGACTGGAAAAGGGATTATATAAAACAAATTAATACACATACGTTTCAGCTTTTTTTCAGTTGTCAACTTTTTAAATGTTACCGTGTCATTGTAGAAATGCTCATTTTTCTTCTCTTTTTGGGGGTTATATTGTCATATCATATTTAATGTGTTTGTTATGTGTATTATTTTTGCCTGTATAGCGACAGCAGGAAACAAACAAAGTCGCTGAGAGGCTGAGGCCGGGCCTGTTTGATATTGTGTGACATGTTACAAAAAAGCACTTGCTGAGATCAAAAACTCTGTTGCAAAATAATGTGGTTAAATGAAAACTGGGATAATCAACGTATTCTCCTTGGACATGTACATTGTTATATTAATCAGAGCAATAATTTCAACTTGCGGTCAACAAAAAGTACAACGGCCCTGTGTCACCCTCTCTTCCACACACACACCTCACGCAGGTGAACAGGGTTATAATGAGTGCCGCCCATCTCCATGTGACCCAAGCCAACCAATCAATAGTGATCAAACAAATATCTTATATTAAAACATAAAGGATTACTTAACACATTTCATGGCTCCCACAGCCTGTAATAACATTTTCAAAAAACTCTTGAAACCGACAAAAAAATAAATAAACAATATCAGTGGCATTCATTTACATCAGGCACGTTTGGCATATTTGGTTGTATTTTAATAAATTATTTTAATGTTTTTTTGCTGTTTGTTGTTTTTGTCCTTTAATTGAGTGGAGTTTTTGTTTTAAAGCTTGTGGCTTCTTGACATATCTAATTCAGTCTTGTTTGTGTACACATACATATTAACAATATAATTATAAAAGGTATATCTAATTTGTTTTTTGTTTTAATCTTTGGAAATTGTTTACATTATTATGTGCAAGCTCTTTTTCAATTTGTGACTTACCTTCACGGCAGGAGCGTCTGAATGTGAGTGTGGGGTCAACCTCATTCTTGATCTTAATGAGGGCATCCAGAACCATTGGACCACAGCTAGAACAGAAGAAGCAGGTCAATGGAATTTATCACATAAAGATTAAACGACTTGACAATTATCATGGAATTACAACTCACCTGTTGAGATCTATGTCGTATGTCTGCATTCGTGGTTTGTTTCCAGCAGAGTCTGGGTCCCAGCGGTAAATCTGGAACTTCTTGATCCTGGGTTCGGGGGCCGGGGCCGCGGCCGTCTGAGCATGCCGTACCATCTGTAAAATAAGAAAAGAGAGGCTGTATGAATCAAAGAGATATTTCAAATGGAAAATACTGCATGATTTCTAGTACTTAAAATAAAAATAAATAGCTATGCAAGCAAGTGTTATGTATAAAGGCCCACGTCATAATGTGACCTAGCTGCTGTTTACATGAACTAAAGGCTAAAATAAGACCTGGTAATTATATCCTGTAATACAAGAGGATACATGTTATCGAAACCTATACAAACAACTACAAAACGCCACCACAAAAATATAAAACATAGTTCTAATGAAAGCCTTTAAAACCACATCATGAATTATACATTTATTTTAGACCTTATAAAAATGTTAAAACTACTATTACAATCTTTAAGACACCCTTTCAAATAAACCAAAAATAATAGAGTATTTCATGTTGTAGCTAGTTATTCTGTTTACACAATGTGCATTACAAAGGGAAGAGTCTCCCCCTAGTGGTAGTATGGCTGAACTTCTTTGACAGTGTTACATCACTTTGCTGTCTTTGGTTACCTAACTGACTTTTTAAGGACAATTAAAGATGGACTTCAGCCCAATAACTTAAATATTTCTTTAAAAAAGATGAGTAGTAAAGAAATGTTTGTGTTTCCTAACTGCTATAAACCTTTAGATTTGATATATAATCCCGAAAGATGGAAATGTGAGGGAGGGGTTGTACATAGGCTAAGCTCACTAACAATGAACAGGTTGACTAATCATTTAATATAATGATAATGAAACGTGGACTGCTTAATGTAAATACTACACGAATAATTGACACTTTACAGAAAAGCCAATTGTATTAGTAAAATGTACACACCTAGCCAGGAAGAGCAGGGTGGGTTGTTACATGTCGTTGTATAACAAAATTAACACTACACAGATTCGCTGTTGCTTAGCATACACCTAGCTATCAATACATCCACACCAACACCTATTTGCTAACATACACACTTCTAAAAGTAGCCCATGAGGCATGTCTGCTTTAATACTATGTCCTTGATGAATTTAATAACAATATTCTGTACTCACCACCACCATGCCAGAGTTCCTAATGGCCAAAACATTTCGACTCAAGACCAAACTAACCACCGACATCTTTAAGTATATATTTGTTTTTTACTGTAACTCTACAGAGCAGACAGGACAGCTCAGTTTTGTCTCAACTAGACTGTACGTAAGCATAAGCCCCGCCCTCTATGTGAGTCCATGTTACGTGACGTTCACAGTGATTGTTGCCTTCACGGACTCCCACCGAGCTCTTTCATCCTGCTGTCAGACCACACACTTGTACGCAGATATTAACGTTGCAGCTGTATAATATAAATGAGCCTCAAACTTGATTACGACAAGTCACGTTTAATTATAAAAATAATAATAAATGCCCATGCTTCACTTATTTGTTTCGTAAATGTAGACTTAATTCGTGAATAGACTATACATCCGACAGCACTTGAATGCACCATTGTGTATGAGCCTCACATTGCTAACCAGGGTCAGTTATGTACCCATGATAGCACATACAGTGTTATACAGGTCAGGTGCAAAATTTTACATAGATACAGGTTTATGATAATAATTATTCTTATTTGACTTTGCCCATATCTTCTGAGCGTTCTTCTTTTAGGTGAAAATATGTTGATTTAAAAAGTTGTTTCTACCCTTTGCTGAATTTGTTGTGTTATTAAATATATTTTTAATATTATACATTTTTGTAATTAATTTCCTATTTGTATTGATATTTCATTTTTAGGCCATCTCAATAAAGTTTCAATTCAAACCATGCAAGCATTGTTACTTAATATGTCCTTCATCCATCCACTTTGTATACATGTTACATACCAGTAACTGATTTACCACTTATGTTTAGTCTAAAATAATATTTGCAGTCCTTTCTAGAGCCCCTATCGTTTGTTAGGAATAGGAGCCACTCTGGGTTATTGAAGTATGTCCATGTCATGTATGCAGTAAATGTTACGACTGCCAATCTGTTCTCCGGTAAAGAGATGTACACAATTAACTATTCAGGTGGCAATAAATGTGAAGGTCGGGGGAAAGACTTAAATTACTTATGTAGATTGTAATTTTATTAATGATCTTTTTTCACATGGTCAATAAAATGTAACAGTCATGACTGACTTTCCATATAAGAAATAACCTGCACCTCTCATTATATTAGTGTAGACAACCTATCGTGCTGCTGCCCATACTCTTCCTCTGGAAAAGACTCTCAAAAATGTTGTCGATGTTATTCATTCCAGTCTGGATTGTAAAACTATCGAAAACACTTATACGAATATAAAAGAAACAATAAAATAAGGAAGAATCCCTGGACCTCATATGGTAAGCATGTTCAATTTTACTTGGATTTTCAAAATACTCAACACAACTCAGACATAACAAAGATAATACATTTTACATAATGCAGAAAGAGGTTAGAAAAACACATTGGGCTAAATTACGCTAACATTTAATATTGTTTTAGAGAAATTCTGATTAACATGCATAAATAATATGTATACATAGTGATGAGAAAATAATAGATGTAATGTACAATCAGTCCCAAGGTCGCGTCACAACCTAAAGCTTGCAGTGATTTTGAATTTTTATGTTTTCAAAATAAAAGCATACAAAAAAGCAATAAATGGAGTAATTATTTAGCACTTCAGTCAACAAATGAGTTGAACCAAACTGACATATCTGTGTAAAAATAATCTGACTGCATTTTCAAGATATTATTTATTGAAGTGCATTTTCATTTCCCTTTATCTGTTATTGATATACACAATTATCTTAAAACAGAAGTTAATTTTTCTGTACTCGTTTTAGTTTGAAAGGTTTGACCGAAAGTTCCTTTCACCTGTTATTATACTTGACTTTCATAAGCATGGGTACACTACCACCCCCACAGTCGAGGCTCTGAATCCCGAAACTGCAGCCTGTTGCACGGACACAATTGAAGCACCATGTCGTGGCTCTTCGGCTGGTGGGGGGGCTCCAGTTCACCGTCGTTGGAGGAGCAGGTAACGGCTGCTGCAGCTGAAGGAGCCGGGGGAGCACCAGGAGGTTCAGGGGGAGGCAGAGCCGGGGACAAGTGGAGCAACTTCGACCCGACTGGGCTGGAGAGAGCTGCAAAAGCTGCAAGGGAACTCGACAAATCACGTGCGTGGTCATTTTTCTAGCATGTTACAAATGTACTTCATTCCTTTCAGTGTTAATTTGATATTTTCATTTGTTTCTAGTTTAGACAGACTTTCGCATGTTAGTACGCTCTGTTCTTTTCTGGTGAGTCCATCGCGCCGAATTCCATTAAAAAATGTGAAGTTAAATGTATACTTGGCAAATGTGCAGTCTTTAAACATTATGTTTCATGGTCAATGCTTAGCTTTTGGGTTTAACTATTTACTTCTGCATACACATCTCGAAGTTAGCATCACAAAATAGATAGCATTTCATTCAACTTTTTAAGCTGGTTAAACTCCACCAAACACTAGAGTCCTAGGTCTGGCTGCAGTTTTAAAACAATGTGTTCTGTTACAGATATTTCGTTTTAAATCATTGTTGTAGTATGTGCACTTTGGGGGTCATTATGGCTTCTTTGTTATTTTGTCTGAGGGGGAACGGAACAAAGCAGTCTACTGAATTATTTAACGTGTAGCACACGTTTGCTACTACAAGTGTGCTAGCCTGTATGACCTCCGCACAATCTGCAACAAAGTTAGAGAGTTTTGGGGGGCGTGACAGGGAGAGCAGGTGGAACAAAGTGTACTCGAGCGCAGCGCCTCACCTGTCCCATACGTCAAGGCCTTCATGTCAGTATATACACATGACCATGCCTACTGCTGTTAACTGTATGGGCGTGAAGAACATACAGTGTCCTTTTGTTTCATTCACCTTCTTAACTGTCTGTTATGCTCTCTATAAACACACTGACAAACAGGTCCACATATTGTAGTGGCATTTAAAGGCATGTTATTCTGAAAAGTAAAACTATAATTGTCTTGGTGTTAAAAAAAAAAGTAAATAGTTTAATGAATAAAGCACCACCACTTACTGTTTTATATATTTTTCATTTCAAGGACATGCCAAAGAAGCGCTTAGTTTGGCTCGTATGCAGGAGCAGACTGTACAGCTGGAGCATGAGAGTAAAGTTAAAGTAAGTATTGGAGGATGGATTGTAAAAGGGAATCTATGTGACTGTATGAACAACAATATTGTGTTGTTAACTGATATTAAACCCTGATGTCAGGAAATATAACACAACCAAACTCCTCAACAGGAATATGAGGCGGCTGTGGAGCAGTTGAAGGGCGAGCAGATACATCTCCAGGCCGAGGAGAGACGCAAAACACTGGTAGAGGAGACAAAGCAGAACCAGGCAGTAAGGAATTAAAGAAATAACCAAAAGCCCACAAAGATATGTTTCATCTGGAACACATGTAAATGTGATGTGTTATTTTCCATCTCACCCCCAGAGGGCACAATTTCAAGACAAGCTTGCCAGACAGAGGTACGATGAACAGCTCAGGCAACAGGTAAACCTTATTAAAATTAACTCTTGAACAAACAGAACATTTCCTGAAGGGAGTATTCACTGATCTAGTTATTAATTTATTTATTCACAGCAATTTCTCAACGAGGAGAACCTTCGCAAACAAGAGGAGTCGGTCTTGAAGCAGGAGTCCATGAGAAAATGTAGGAAAAAAACCCAAATACATTTACACATTATTCATCCACTCATAATTTCATGTCAAAACGTCTTTATTACTCCACTTAAAGATGCAATAAGTAGGATTTGTGTCTCTCAAGCAAAGACCGGCCATGATGAATGTGCAGGCATCGATAGGGCTCTTGATCAGCCACCCATTGGAGTTGCAAGACAAAACAAAATATTAACATTAGTATTTAATAAAATTGTGAATCAGCACTTCATTAGACATTTGTATCCGTTCTCTGCTCTTATTTGCTTGGTTAATCCCTTTCTTTGTTTCTTTAAAGGGGACCTATCATGCAAAATGCACTTTTTTATGTCTTTTATACATGAATATGTGTCCCCGGTGTGTCAGGGAACTCACCACGTGTCAGAAAACACAACCCTCTCTCTTTTCCTCCATACCCAAAGCTCTAAAAATGGGGCTGCAACGGAGCTGATACAGACTGATCCAGATTTGAAATTGTTCTGACGTCAGAAACGGGGTGCTCCGCCTATATGGGCAACTCTCCACCTATCAGGGGAATGGGGGGTTGCATGGCATGGTAACAGCATGGTAACAGCATGGTAATATGACGCTTGTGCCACGCCCCCATCCTTTGCAGGGGATTGTGGTCAGCTGCAGCTCATTTGCCACAGAATCAGCCCTTGCAAAAACAGGGCTGGAATAGAGCAAATAGAACGAAATGAGGCATGGCTAAAATGCATGATCTGTTTGTTATTTTGAAAAAAAAACTTCACAGACATGTTTTATATAGGTATGGCCCTGCAATATATTTTTAAAATATATCATGATAGGTCCATTTTAATAAAACAACCAATCAGGACACGAAAATACTTTAATTTGAGTCATAGGAAATAAATGAGGAGTAATAAATAAGTAAATTTATTTTTTGCAAATATTTAAGAAAAAAATGAAAGATACAAGAATGCTGGAATATAAAGTATTCATTATACCAATTTTCTTAACATTACTCATAACGTGAAATAAAAGGATAGAAATAAATATTTGTATCCTTTTTATTTTATGTTTGTTATTTCTTAAGGGGCCAAGCTCCAAACTGAATTAATGTGGCTTTAATATTTATTTATAGGTTGACTGACCCTATACGCTCTTTTAGACGAACACACTGTTAAATATTACACTTAGAAATAAAACAAAAGGAACAGACGGAGACATGAATAGAACATAACAAAACAAGAGACAATAAACAATTAAAATGCTTACGTAATAGATCAAAAACTATAAATAATTTAGTAGATCTGTCTGCATTTTTTAACAAACATTTTATGTCCCAAGTTATAAATGCCATTGTCTTGAAAATATGACTATTATTTCAGTAAAGACCATCTAATGGACAATATATACTATATATATATATATAGCCATATAATATATATATATATATATAGGTATATATATATTACCTTAACGTCCATATTCACATTAGAACAGTCCAATAAGCACAAATGAACATTACCTTTTTAAATGAGTTTCAATCAACACACTGAACAAAAATATAAACGCAACACTTTTGTTTTTGCTCCCATTTTTCATGGAGAAAGAACTCCAACATCTAAAACATTTTCTAATACACCAAAAAACCATTTCTCCAAATATTGTTCACAAATCTGAAAAAATCTGTGAAAGTGAGCACTTCCTCACTTGCCGAGGATACATCATTCCACCTCACAGGTGTGGCAATATCAAGATGAGGATTAGACAGCATGTTTATATTGCACAAGTGAGTGCCTTTGGGCTGCCCACAATAAAGGCCACTCCTGAAACGTGCATTTTTGGCTTCTGATTGGGGGTGTCCTGGCGGGGGGTTCGCCGAAAACCAGTCGGTACTCTGGTGTGAGGGTTACGGATTAGGGTAGGGTTAGGGTAATGTTGCGTGAATCAAGTGGCCTGTGTTCATTCATCCAAACATACGCCCATTACCATACATAACCCACCAACACCATGGGCCACTCGATTCACAACATTACCCTAACCCGACTGTGTGGGCGACTGTGGCTGCGAGGGACGTGCGGTCCGTCTTTCAACCCAGAAGGTTGGGTTCCCGATCCCAGGCCCCATGCAGTCCAACATGTCGATGTATCCTTGGGCAAGATACTTAACCGCTGCAGTTGGCTCACACGATGGCATGGCCAAGGTGTGTGCAATGTGGTATGGCCATGTTTAGTTCCTTGACCTAGACAAACGATACACTGGCTCCTGTATGAATGGGTTTGGTGAAACGGGTGAATGACATGGTAGTTAAGGGTTAAAGCGCTTTGAGGGGTCTTAAAAGACTGGATAAAGCGCTATATAAGTGGCAGGTCGCATTTAACATTTAACCCCTAACCCTAATCCTAACCCTCACCACCAGATTACTGACCTGGTTTTTGGAACCCCAAACCCCCCAATAAAGCAAAAGCACATTTCAGAGGGGCCTTTTATTGTGGGCCATGCCTAAGGCACACCCTGTGCAATAATCCATGCCTGTCTAATCAGCATCTTGATATGTCCAGACCTGTGGGTGGGATGGATTAATCTCGGCCAAAGGAGAAGTGCTCACTATCACAGATTTTTTCAGATTTGTGAACAATAATTTGAGAGAAATGGTTATTTGTGTATGTAGAAAATGTTTAGATCTTTGAGTTCATCCTCATGAAAAACGGGAGCACACAAAAACATAAGTGTCTACGTTTATATTTTGTTCAGTGGTAAGTTTTTGCCATGGTGTTAAGGTTCATTCCAACACTAGTTAAAGTAAATCAAATATACACCCCCTGTCAGAGTGGTCAAAAGAATGTAGCTAATAAAATCTGAGCCTCTTTCCTCCTAAGCTACCATTCCAACATGAAATTGGAAGCTGAGACACAAGAACCGACCTGCTCCGCATTTGAAGCGGCAGTCCAAAGCCCAAGCCCAGGTGGAAGAGGGAGAACGCAGACATCATCAGGGAACCAGATTCGCCTGGAAAGGCTGCTGAACACAGACCAAACTGTCCCTTGAAATCTATAAAGTGAGGGGCAAAATGAATTTCCTTAATCCTCAGAGTAACTGGCAAATATCTCCTATCTCCCTCAGCTGGAAGTGAAATTTCCAGGAGGGTGTCAGCAAGCGAGGTTTCACATTGAAGGCAGTCAGTGTGATGAATTGTGTTTTGGTGCCCGCCAGGACCGGACAGGAGTTGTGTTTGGGAGGGATTCACGGGCCTTCATCCTCACCGACGGGACAAAGTCACAGGCCACGGTAAAACAAATCCAAGATCTGTCACACTTTTCACCACAAGAGACTTGGCAGAGGATGATGTGTAGCTGTTGGTCTTCATTGCTGTACAGTACTATTGAAAGATTTGCGATGTGTTGGCCTATCCACAGGTTGCGGGTTGACTCTGGTGCAGCAGGAGTCGTACAGCCCAAGGAATGGCCACAAGCGGTGGCCGGCCGCTTCCATAGAGTCTGTCTTGGAAACCCATCACTATGGTCCGAGAGACTCCCAGGATAACTTTTGTGAAGCATCAAACACCAATCAACGGTCAATAACAGTACTTATTTCCCCATGTTTTCACGAGAGCGAGTGTTTTTGGTGAAACCTGCTGATCAAATTAACCATAATTCTTGCTAACGAAGTAGATGCCAGGCAGCATATATCCCACATAGAGGATTATTTACGTTTATTTGGGAAACATTTTTCTCGAGCCTGTTTAATTCAGATTTTTTTACTTCGGCCTGTAAACATGGTAATTTTCAAATGTATTTTTTTTTTTTACCAGACATTGGTTAAAATCGATGTGTTATCCATGGGAACATCTGGCAATTCATATTCACGTAATTCCTTCTAAATTGACTAATAATGTGAGGGGTATTTTAAAAAAATCCCCCAAAATCAGTTTTAGACTAAACAGTAGCTTAATATATCTTAAAGCAAACCAGAAATAAAAAAGTTGTTAAAGGATTCATGTAGATTGTTCATGTTATCATTATGGCTAGATATAAGAAATTTATATTAAAATATAATTGGACACAATACCTATGACTGTGTTTAGAGCCATTAAATGATTTGTCACCATCCCAAACTCCCTTATTCTAAAATTTTTTTGTAGACAACCAAGCCCGTCTGAGAAGCAGACCTCAGGATGCCTTGGAGGGCGTGGTTCTCAAGCGGAGTTAAGTTTACCCTGATGGATTTTATTGGATATGAGTTTAAACTTCACAATTCAAAATGCTCTTTTTAAGACTTTGTGAAAAATGCTGTCATTTGAATTGTTGATTAACACAGGCCAATTTGGAGGAACGGTAGGGACATTGCCATCGCCACTAGTAACACCAGGACAGAACAAAGGCTTGTTAGCAGAAACATCCTGAATTGTATGGCCCCCCTGGAATGGAAGAAAACACTCTTTTGCCAAGGTATGACGCTTTTGGATTTTCTTTTCTTTTCACTTTTTTGTTGATAACATTTTCATCAATATTTGATACATTTTGAGTATATTTCTTTCAAATTAATAAAGATGGACCTTTTGTAAAGCAGATATAAATTAAGCTTAATTGTTTACATGATATTTTAAGAACTGTTGTGCAATTTCCTATTTTTCCTTTATTACTCTCTGTTCCTTTTTAACAAAGCACATTCTGTTTTGCCTTTCAGAACTGGCTCTCATTCAGGGATAGACTATGCATTCATGACAAGGTGGGGACGTGGCACCCTTGGGGCGCGAATGGAGTTACTGCCTGCACAAGGTGTTTGACTGGGCCAGCACAGCAGGCCGAGGGTTAGCAACACTTTAACATGCTCATTACACCCATAAATTAGTGCTAAAAGTGTATCATCTTCTGAATATTGACTCTGAGAGTTAATTAGTGTAGACCTGTATTTTATGTTGCATACAAAGCTGCCGTTAATCTGCCTGCTTCTGATTTAAAGAAGAGAGGATTTACCATACAAACATGGCAGTTTTTTTACAGCAACATTCCCTTTGATGTTCTATCATATTCACTGCAGCAGCTTGCTCTTCTGGATGGAAGCCGATGCGTTCCTGCGTGAAGCGATCCTCAGTGAGTTCAGCTGTTACCATATGCCATGGTGATGATCCCTGTGTTCTTCATCAAATATTCTGAGTCATGATTTTTTGGCATTGACAGGAGAAAATCAGTGGGAACCTCAGAGCCCACCCTTGAAATGCAATCCTCTACCGCACTGGGGAGCAAAGAGCAACAAGTCGGTATCTTACGTGATTCGCTGTGCATGGCT
>NW_011333784.1:30182-67924 GCF_000735185.1 Notothenia coriiceps
TCCCCTCTTCTTCATGTCTCTTCTACATCAACATGTGTCCCCTCTTCTTCATGTCTCTTCTACATCAACATGTGTCCCCTCTTCTCCATGTCTCTTCTACATCAACATGTGTCCCCTCTTCTTCATGTCTCTTCTACATCAACATGTGTCCTCTCTGTGGAAAGAGACTCTGAAAGTTTCAGGAACAAAGATTCTCTCTCTTTTTGATCCATTTCTATAAAAACCTGTCTGAAAATGAGCTGATCAGATTTTGGCCACTTTATGATGTCATAACGATGTGTTGTCTTGTGTAACCATTAGCCAATCAGCAACCAAGGTAACCCCCCCCCCCCTTATCACCTGAATCTCCTCCTAGAGCACCATTGAGTTCTTTGTAACCAAATGTCTCTCAGAGGGGCGTGGGGAGGGGCTCCTTATTTTCATCTAAAGTAACAGACAGAGAATCAGCACTTTGGAAACAGGGAGTAGGCAAAGAGTACACTTTCAGTAAATAAATGGAAACTTTGTGGAGTTTTTTGGGGTCATTTATGTATATTATGACATAAATGTTTTTCAAAACAATTATCGAGAGGCGGATTTACAGACATCCTGACATTACCTTTTAAATGGTGGGGTTTCTTTGGGGGACAAATGTGTAACCTGTGGTATTGCTATATAAATAAGATGTGATTGATTGATACATGTTTTACTTTGACTGCATGTTTCTAAAACAAAGCAGCCACGCCCTAAAACACAAGCTGTTTTATCGTCTACTTTAATCTGAATTGGACTATAATTTACAGAAACAACATCATGCTGTATTGAACTCTTGAAAGTAGAGATTAAGACTCCAAACTCATTAGCAATCTGCTTACCGAGGTAATTAAACAAGAACAAAGTTGGTTCATTTTCTCATAGACTTCTATACAATCAGACTTCTTTTTGCAAACGGTGGAGTCGCCCCCTGCTGGACGGTAGATACAATGCAGGCTTAAGGCACTTCTGGGGCAATTGTCTTGGGATTTCCACCAACAAGATAATGATGAAATGCATTTATTTCTAATATTGTGTCCCTAAATGTGTGTTAATGGCCATGAAGGCTGACATCCAACCTCCTTATAGCTCTTCTGATACTAACAACAAGCGGACATGTTTCCTAAACCATTTATCTCATCTTTGATCACACTGTTCACACTGTGGAGGTGTCAGTGTAGCCTTCACCAGGTTTTATCAACAGCAGATGGCGCTGTTGCACCAACCTACAGTGATACAAGTGACAGTGTTTCAGAAGATGCTCAAAGGACTTGGTTTGGAGGCATTTTTAGTTTTTTCTCCACGTCACAACGAGCCTGCAGTCAACAGAAATCTTTCCTCCCTCTCTTCAGTGAGCGCTTCAGTGATCTAGCGTCAGATGTATTCACTCTTTAAACTGTTTTTACGTGACAGGGTCTCGTCAATTTAAGACCTAGATACTCCGATATATACAGTATGTGATCTTTAATTGCTTTATAGCCTGGGAGCAGAAGAATGACTCCGAAAGTGAATCCTCTATAAGCTTCCTTTAAATCCATTTCCTCCGTACAGTGAGTGAAGTTGGAGTCAGTGTCAGGGTGGATTAGCAGCTTCTCTCCGGAGGCCTCTCCCCCTCTGGAGATACTCATGAAGAGCTGACAGTTTAACTGGGAGGACTGGCAACTTTCCCTCACAGTGATGGATGTATTATTCTCAAACTATATATATACTCGTCTAGAATTATGTCATCGATGTTACTGTGAAACTGACAAATGGGAAATCCGAAAAATGTCCCCATGCAATTAACAACTTAGGCTCGATTTGGAATCTTTTTCAAATGTGAAGTCGAGATCAAAATGAAGACTGCGTTCAAAATTATCAAGGGAACCAGAGGCCTGAGGATAGGAAGCAAGGAAAGCTCCATTGGTTGTACGCCCATGCCCAAATTTGACGTAGCAGCTCGTGAGACACTATTTCAAGACGGTTTCTAGTTTCATTAGATAGACAATTACATTTAGGATGTCAATGGCTAACTTGAGTGTGTGTTTAGGACAGAAATTACAAAACAGTCTTTGTTTTTGAGATATAGGGACTCATATTCTCTCACAGATGTCACCCACTTGTGTTCTTAATGGTAAGTTCAGAAAGAAAAGTCAAAATTGAAAAAATTGCTCCGACTTCATGTAAAGTCATTGGAAAGACGCAAGTGTACGGAAGAGGATTAGGGCAAGATTTGAAACGTTTTTGACCAGAAGTGTTTTGTTTTTTGTGGATTGTGACTCTGAACTCACATGTGGTCCTAATACTATAGTACAAGTGAGTGTGAACAGACACAAATTGTCACAAGATATGCTTGAAAGTTTTTCCAAATGAAATTAAAAAAAGAAATCACGCTAATCCATAAAAGAGACTATTCCAAAAAAAAGAGGAAACAGGAAAACTAAAGTCTATTCTAACAGACGTGTGGATGTATTATCTGCAGTGTTGGGACTAACGCGTTACTGTAACGCAACTACCTTTTGCGGTAACTAATAGCGTTACTAGTTACCTATTCCCATTAAGTAACACCGTTATAGTTACTGTGATTTAAATGGGTGCGTTACTGCGTTACATTATGTGATGGAACTGAACCGAATCTCCCTGCGGATGTAACTTACAGGCGAATACAGCGATGTCCTCTCACAGCACCATGGAAAAGTGAAAGTGACCAGAGAGGAGTGATGATTGGTTAACGCGGGGTAACATTTCAGGGTAAGCCAATCAGAGACAGAGTTGGGCGGGTCTTGCCTTATGGGGAAAATACGCAGACACACACACACTATGGCAGATGCAAGTATCAGCGAGAGCAGCAGCGCATTTACAACATGGAGATTACTTATAAGGCTGAAAGCACCTCTTCTTAAGTTTATCCACCACTATTGATTTAGTTTATGCTAAATGGCCAGATGTGAGGTAAATTATTTCACTGTTAGTTTGTTTTTGTGAGGCTGAAAATAGTTTGTTTGTCTTCAGTGTCAGTCTGACAGTTTATTATTTATTTAATTGTTACTGCCAAAAGAGGTAGTTGTTTTTATTTCATATTGCACTACAAGTGCACTACTTAGAACTTGATTGTTGAGGCTACAATAAAGATGCCTGTCAAAATGTCTAAACACATCTTTTGTGTTTTATTGTTCAGCTACATTTCATAATGATAATTGCTACAATGATGGGGAGTTGTCTTTTCTCTTACTGTGCCACAGAACAACACAACAACTTGTATTTGTATTATTTTTAAAGTAAAGTAACTTGTTACTAGTTACTTTTATAATTTAATAACTAATAAAGTAACTAGTTACTTTTTTGAGAGCAGAAACTATAACTATTACTAGTTACTTTTTAAATGTAACTTGCCCAACACTGGTAACAAACAATAAAATACTTTATTATTTCCTATCAAGTTCTTACAAATTATAAAACAATCTGAATGGAATTCATTATGGTTAAAGTATCTTGTTAGCTATTTTCTGTTTATTAATTCACATTCAGATCTCCAACAATAGATCACAAAGCCCAGCAGTTAAAATACACATTGTTAGAATATGTTATAGTTTAAAAAAGTTGGTGGCCTAATGTTTTTTAATTTATATTTTATAAATGTTATGCATAATGCATTTCTGTAGTCTTGTTTGTTGTTGTCTTGATATTGTGATATTGATCTTAACACCATTGCCCAGCATTGAATGCAATTTGCTTCCCTAACCCCACACTAACAGTACTTTATTTATTTTCTGTCCCGCCAGAGCTCCCTCAGCAACATGTCTGTATTGAGGATGAGGTTCTCACTGACCAGCAGCTCTGTAGTCAGGAAAGGAACTCCAGTCTGGACCAAGAGGACCCAGAGCCTCCACAGATTAAAGAGGAACAGGAGGAACTTTGCACCAGTCAGGAGGAAGAGCAGCTTGAACTAAAGCAGGAGACTGATGTCTTCATGGTGACTCTTACTGATGAGGAAAGTGTGCACAGCGTTCAGAATTGTGCAAAAGAGTCTGTAGGCAAGCCTCAGATAAAGCTGCATAGAACAGGTGTGTAACAAACAATAAAATACTTTCTTATTCTGTGTGACTGGCGAAGCCACACACAGTATAGTATTCAACATACTTATCCCACCCTATTCTCCTTCTTCTGCCACAAATGTTGTCATGCTACTCGTCCGGCAGCGTTGACACTAAAGACACAAAAAACACATCAAAATGTTTCGGAATAACCGTGATCGGGTTGCTATGTCTTTTATAAGAGATTCGCCTAGCCGTTTTCACGCAAATTTGCTGAAAACTGCGATAATTTGCTACATAGGAATTAATTGAAAATCCATTTGAACAGAGCTCAGAAACACTCCTTTGACCCCATACAGATTCCACACACTTTAACGTAGGACAACAATTACAAGTTTAAACGGTTCTCGGGACTATGGACTTTATTAGACTATTTGGATATTTTTGATAGCTAGTACGGTTCTCACGTAGTCGCAGCTTACCTTTTGTGGACATTTCACAGTGTTTCACATTTTATAATGGGTGTGTATCGCAGCGTCCACACGGCGGCGTGCGTTGAAGCTAACCGTCGGGCGTGTCTGAAACTCAACCAACAACATGAATCTCCCGCCCCGGACACACAAGCACGCGGTTTGATTGGCTAAAGCTTGTACTGGCATATGATTTGATTGGCTGACGCTTCCTTCAAAGCTTCAAAAGTTGAACATTGCTAAACTTTTGAAGCGAGCAATGCGAAGCGACGGAAAAACAATGCAGTTCGGCAAAGCGAGACGTCACCCCATTCAAAGTGAATGGGAGAAGCGTTGAAGCTTCAATGCACGCCGCCGTGTGGAAGGGCCGAATGGGAAAGCTCGTTAAGACTTAGAGTGGTGACATCACGGCTAGAGGGGAGAGGAGCTGGAAAATATTCTGAGTTTTTTTTCCAACTATTGCTCGGCTGGCCACAATTTTCACTCTTCGTACTTTGGTGATCACAATGTAGGGATATTTGTCCCGGCCGCACCGATAGGCTCATTTAATCAAATGGACTTGCACATATAGCAAACACGAGATTCATTAGGTGTTCATCTGGTATCCTAAATGCTCTGGGTTGGAGATGTAGCTGATTGGAGTTACAGTTTTTTACTTAGAAGTGCAACACAATATTGTCAATACATTCTCTGACAGGCTGTCTCTCGTTCACTGGCAGGGCGTTGCCGTGGAAACACTTTGATCTTTGAACACACCTGTCGGTCGTTAACTAAATCCAGTGGTAATCTAAAGATGTTCAGAAACGATGCAGGAATGTTGTACAAGAATCCAAAAATGTAATAGATAAACAGTTAAAATAGTCAGCTAAAAGTGAGCTAAAATTAATGGATATTCTTTGTTGTACCTTAACAATACAACTAATGCTAATTCACATTCAGATCCCAAACAACAGATCAAAAATACTGTGGCGGGAATTTCTTTATCAAATGTAGACAGAGAATCAAAACATTCAGCTTTCTTTGTCGTATTTTATTTCATTCATTTTATTGAAGGTCATACTGTTGGTGCACATAGAGTGTAGCTAACAACATTCAGATAAGGAATGTTCCCAAGCTTATCTAAGATGTTTGAAAAGTAGTAAATATAGATACACATTAGCAAATAAGAATCACACAATGATATTATTAAAGTAAGTAAATGAGTATAATATTTTCTATTACAAATACACAAAGCACAGCAGTTAAAATACACATTGTTAGAATATGTTATAGTTTAAAAAGTTGGTGGCCTAATGTTTTTATTTTTATTTCGTAACATTGATTTATACATTTTATGCATAATGCATTTATATAGTCTTGTTTGTTGTTGTCTTGATATTGTGATATTGATCTTAACACCATTGCCCAGCATTGAATGCAATTTGCTTCCCTAACACCACACTAACAGTACTTTGTTTATTTTCTGTCCCTCCAGAGCTCCCTCAGCAACATGTCTGTAATGAGGAGGAGGTTCTCACTGACCAGCAGCTCTGTAGTCAGGAAAGGAACTCCCATTACAGACATGTTGCTGAGGGAGCTCTGGAGGGACAGAAAATAAACAANCAGCCCTCCATAGTTCATTATCCTTCAGGTATAGCTCTCAGTTTCAAAAAGGTTGCAGACCCCTGGTATAAAATATGTCCCCATCCCCCCCATCTTCCACAGCCCCACCTAAAATATGTTTCACCAGCTGCCACTAATAAATAGTTTAAATCACCTGGCTACATAGGTATTATCAGCTAAGTATCATAAGTATACTAATGGGTGTAGCATGACCATATGTTATATTTTCCTATACAGAGTATCATTACCAACATATTGTCATGTAAGCAGACAATGTGACTCACATACAAATGTTGATGTACCCTATATATATATATATATATATATATATATATATATATATATATATATATATATATATATATATATATATATACTAGTAGTCACAACTAAAATATCTCTGAGTCATCTTATATTGCAGACTGTGACTCAGGACAAAGTAGGAGTAGCAATTTTATAAGAAATGTTGCTTTTGAAAATCACTCCACCCTCTCTGCTCTCCTCCTCTCTTAGAAAAATCTACTCACCACCACCAACTCCTTCTGATGACTCCACGCAGTTGCTGAAAGTAATGTGGAGGAGGAGTGGGCTGAGAAGAAATAAACAGGATGTTTGAGGATGCTGAGTAAAAAAGACCAGCAGACACACTGAGACAAAATAATGTGCCTCAAGACATAAAACTACACTAGAAAATACAGAAGAAAGCCGTTTTCTGTTTCCTAAAACTATAAAAAAAATACTAATTTACACAAAAACAGTAACAGAAACTGGACATGCATGCGCAAATGTCAGTAAGTGTGTACTGTGTAGTTTAATATAGACCCCAGTGAGTGATGGCATTGTGTGTTACAGTAACATATGCAATGGCCTGAAGGCTAGCCATGCATTATTTCATGTGCAGCAATCAGCATCAGTCACGTAACTGAAACAGAAGGGCGGTCCGCCAAGCGTGGACAACATAGGATTTTATATACATGTACAGTATGTTTGTGTGTGTGTTTGTGTGAGGGAGAGAGGGTGTGTGAGTCAAACAGGATACATGCTTTTTTTAACTTCAGTCTATAATATTATGTTATTATCTTATGCCAACTGATTTCACTATGTTACATTTATTTTATGCCAACAATTGTATTCCTACTGTCTTTTTTCATGACATTACACAAGTTTTTTGATATGGATACCTGCAGAGTGTAATCATGAAATATAGTCCACCTCTTCACCTGTGCTAATATCCTACATGAGTAAATATCTTGGTACAGGTTTGGTTCCTCCAATAGAATAACCTAAAGCAGTTTATCCTTCCACACATAGACATATTGTAAAGTGTAATTTATATTAAAGCCGTGACAAAAACATGTTTTCTCCCAGTTGACCTTTTTCCAGTGAAGCAAAAATAAAAATACTGCCATTTTTGGAAAAAGTTGGTATATTTGCGATCCACAGGATATGGCCTTTGTAATCCAATGGAAATAGACAGTTCACTCCAATTTCCTGACTCATTGCAAATGGTAAAGCCATGAAGATATTCAACAGCAATTTATCTTTCTAGAAACAAGGTCACTCGAATTCCGAGCTCCTTGACATGTGAATAATTCTTTAATGTATTCATGTTAGGTCACATTTGTCTTGATCCTCAGCTGTGTCTAATTTGGCTTCAGTGATTGGCTGACCACCTTTTCTTGAGGTCAGCGTTTTATTGAATTTGTCCCATGAAAATCTTTGCACGTATCACTATTCAACAGGAATCACCATTGCCTTGCAAAAAAAAGACAACGGATCAAAATAAAAGAATACGATCTGTGTCTTTCTTTCAAAGCAACATATTATATTGGTGCAAGTTACAATTTATTTCCACTTTAGTTGAATGTTGTGGTTTCAGGTCATTTTACTATCAAGTGTTAGCATTAACCCCTTTCTGTAGATTTCAATTACAGTCTTCTACACTGTGACAGCTTGGCGGTGTTTCTTGACTGGGGGGTGGAAGTGAAATAACACTGGCTGTGTGCCTTTGGGTGATGACAGCAGATGGATTCATGTATGCAGGGCAATTTTATAAAGAATAACACACTATAAGTGACTATTTCGTAACAATGTCTTAAAATATACATTTACATTTATTTTCAACATTTGAGAAAATGTATTCTATGGCAGCGATGCAAGCTACTGTGTGTCCATGCGAACATGATGTTCATTTTGATTGCATAGAAAACATTTATTTGTCTTCCCGCTGTTTTTATTTTCGTGCCATTGTTTACTTAGTCTGTTTGGTTAGGTTGCATGATACATTTGGAGTCATATAACATTTTATTGGATGATTTGTAATTTGGTCTGAATAAGTATTTACAAAAATATGTTGGAAGTGAAGAAGTTTAACCTGACACACATCCACTTTTGATATTGTACCTAGCTTTAGTTTTCACAAGTCATGGGCCTATAGGCCTAATATTACATCTGATATTAAATATTGCAGTGATTTCAATTTGTCCAGAGAATATAAGACATTCTTCAAATGTTTTGAAGGAAAACAATTTTACTCCTGCTGGCTGACGAAGGAAAAACTTTACAGTCTATATTCCAGAAAGGTATAATAATATTTTTGACAATAAACATGCGGAATAATACAAATAACCCAGCATGAATGGCGCAGAATCAAAAACTGAACAGCTGTAATGTCTAGAAGAGAAATAGCAAGGGCTTTTGTGTGTCTGCTTGTGTTTAGTATTGGGGGGGTAAAAGGGGTTAAGCCTCTGGAGAAGACGGAGGTTAAATCATCATGAAGATTGAAGCCCTACAGTGCATCTGCAGGTATCCACCACTATAAATAATGAGCCTATAGGCCGATGCCACAAAGGCAGTTTGCAGATCTTCCCTCTCTTACCGCCCACTGTACACTCTCTCTCTCCAACACACGCATGCACGCACGCACGCACGCACGCACGCACGCACGCACGCACGCACACACACACACACACACACACACACACACACACACACACACACACACACACACACACACACACACACACACACACACACACACACACACAAGAGGTGGGAGTGGATGCTCGTGTAGCTGCTGGAAGCCGGTATGGGATAATCATGCGTGTCTGGCTCCGGGCGTTGATGCAGCTGCCGTTGCTGGATCCGGACTGGACTCGGGGCGCAGGGTGGGTCTAGTTCCCGACTGGAGCGATCTGGACCTCATGTCGATGTTATCAAGCATTCCGAGAAAGACGAGGGCGATGGCCGCGAGAGGAGTCGGTGCAGCTCTTTGAAACGTCCAGCCGAGAGAGAGAAATCGACCGTTTCCGCCGATGGAGGACAGAATTGGCCGGTATTAAAGCGCAGTGCCGGTGTGGAATAACTTGGAAAAAGGAGGTGGGGAGAGAGGATAGCCCTGGTAGGATATCGAGGGATCTTCACTTGTTTTTTCTTTATGTTATTTTTAAACTGGCATAGAGATAGACACGCACCTGGAAGAACGGCTCACTTTTGCATCGGTAATTAGGAGCCTCCTTGGAGCTAGAGGCAGCCGCATCCGAGAGACCAACCGGTGGGGGGAGACTTGGATGGAGAGGGCACAGTGAGGCACTGAAAGAGCGACGTGCGGTGTGTAGGAGGAGACGGAGGGAGAACCGGGCAGTTTAAAGGCACGGGGAGCCAGGAGAGGCGCGGCGGCTCCATGAGCGGCTCCTGCCAGGACAGAGCGCCCAGAGCCAAGCCGGAGCGTCTCCACCGCCGCGGGTAGAAGCCCGGGCCAAAGGACGGCGGCCAGTTTGGAAGTTTTGATGCATATGATCACAACCACCATGATTTTTATGATTCTTGGTGCTTCAGTTGTAATGGTAAGACATCTTCACCTCCATCAGCCACGATACGTTTTTCTTTTCTAATTTACGCACCGAGGCTAATATTCAGATCATTACAATTGTTGCGTGAAAGCACCTTACAGCAGGCCTATGAATGACATGTGGAAGTAGGTTAGCCTACCTATAATTAACTGCTGTTATAAATAAATAATCTAAGTCCGTTTGGAGGAAAGAGCCCCCCCCCCCCTCTCCCTCCCCTTTTAGAATCAGGAGGATCTGCCAAGGCTATTTTCTCTCCTTTTTTCCCTTCATGATCCTTATTATTGTTGTTATTTATCCTGATAATGATGACGAGAATAATTCGCTGTCTGCAGGAATAACCTAGCCTATTTGCTTGACATGTCCCAGCTGACTTGCATGGTTCTTTGCAGGCGATAGCCTGTTTAATGGACATGAACGCACTACTGGATCGCTTTCACAACTACATCTTACCGCATCTACGAGGGGAGGACCGCGTCTGTCACTGCAACTGTGGAAGGTAAATGCCATCATCCTCGCTCAATATTTTGGGATAAACATTGTGCTGTGTGTGTTTTATTTTTTTCACCCGTCAATTGTTAATTGCTGAAGAGGCCTCGAAGATTTGTGGCGGTGAAGCCCCTCAAAGATTGTATCTGTGCACGTACATAGCGAGATGTTTCATTATTTGCTCTAGATATAACAGTTTGCTCGTGCTGTTTCTTTTTATACACCGACTACGAAGATTTCGCCTTTTGCTGCATATACGAAGGTGTGTGTCGGAGCCATAAATAGGTAATGAACTATGAGCAATATGAGGCCGTTCAAAAACAATCAGAGCATCAAGTGCGCTACGCAGGGCTACACGGCGACAATATCAACCTGCTGGCTTTATAGGGATCGTATGAGCGCTAAAGTGAAGTGATTATGGCTTAAGAATTGCTACGATGCTGCTCACCAGCCTACCTGCTGTTTGCAGGTTGGAAACGGGGAGGAAAACAGCAGCAAGACACTCAATAATAAATAAATCCGAATTAAATCAGCAGTATTGTGCATTTTTCCACCAACAGTAGGCATGTAATGCAGGCTGTAGGCTGTGTGGATGACACGAGGGGCCTCTGTTTTTTTCTAGTCTTGAATCTACAGTGCCCTAAGGGAACGGCAACAGTGTTTGGAGTCTTTTTATCCAATAGACCCACACCTATATGTCCTCATATTAGATCCTGATGAAACCATGTCCTGCAGGCAGCCATTGTGTAAGGAAAAAGGGAAATGTCACCATTCATGTTGGTGCAAGGCTGAGCAGATGCACATTAAAACAAAACAGCAGTGTATACTGTGCATGCTGCAGTGAGGGGGTAGATACTAGCAGTTCATTGGCAGCATTATGAGGCCAGTTCTACAGTGTTTATTTTATTTTTGAGCCTGTAAATCCAGAAATGGGTCTTCATCAGGTGCTAGATTGTCAGAGAGGGGATAATCTGAGGCAACGTTTGGAAGGGCTTCTCACACACACTGAAGGATGTGATGTGATTTTTTTTCAGGTTTTCAGGTTCACACAGTGTCTTTCACTGACCTGGAAACACTCCTGAATGGGAGTCGGTCATCAGTTTTCACATTAAACAGCAGAAAGAGCAGGATATGTGTAGGAATGCAGCACCTGAGCTTGGGTTTTCACTCACCTGCCCTTCCATCCATTAGACGTGGAGGTGTCGTGGCGCCCACAGCGCTCACCTTATCAGGCTTGAGGACACGGCCAGTGTCATTTTATTTGGCAGCCTCTGTGCTGTGATTTGGATGTAGTTGTAGCCTCTGTGACGGGGCCCCTAAGCCTGGCTGCCTCTGTGAGACGAGAGACGTAGGAGTGGAGTTTGTGTATTGCTGGGTGCACACTGCTGATTGGTGTCATGCTGTTGTGGGAGTCTGCAGGATAGTTGTCCTACAAGGTGATCCAAATCCTTTCATTGGGGCATTTTCATTCTAAATGTTGACAGAAAAACGTACGGTTTGTTTCAGTTTTATAAAAGACACCAAACACATAGATTAGCTGGTGCAGGTGAACCGGACTTAAAGGGACAGTTCGCTCAAATTCCAATACACATATGTTCCCTCTTACCTGTAGTTATTTTATCAATCTATATTTTTAGTGTGAGTTTCCGAGTACTGACATATTGGCCACAGAGACGTATGCCTTTTCTCATATACAATGGAATTGCAGCACCAGAGTTTATTTAATAACTCAATAACAATACCCTTTTTTTCTTTCTACCCAACTACCGCCTACCATATGACAGACAAGGTGTTGAAGCTCACTCTCACTTGGCAAGCGTGATTACTGATTTGGTAGAAAGAAACCAGTTCCCACATGGATTTGCTTACAACAACAAGGTCTTTGGATTATCTTGAGTAACAGGGTTATGATTTCTGGAAAGAGACTTGCTCTTAAGTTTGTTCAAGTGTTTTTTGGGTACCAAAGCCAAGTGCAATCTAGTTCCGTTATATTGGAGAGAGGGCAGACATCTTTGTAGCCGATTTAGCTACTTTGCAAATCCCAAAAACAATCTAGATGGAAAAATACCACTGTATTTTTGGTTTAGGGGGTTAAATACATACAGGCAGCATAAACTAATCCTTTACTTTATTTAAAGGCATTTGGGCAAAAGCCTTCTTTAGGGAATAGAAAGAAACCTAGAGAAAGATTTTGGCTTATTTGTACACATAGCTTAGCTTTAATGGACCTTGGTGACTGTATGGTTTTAGTCTGTGAGGTCCAACAGGACCTCATGTGGCCCTGCTACTTCTTCACTGAGATACTTAAGATGTGTTTTTTCCCTCCATATTCAGTACTAAGTGCTGCGGTGTTTCTGCAGTGCACTCCACAGGGAATTTCTGTCACTCAAACATCACGGGTGGATTTTCTGTTAATGAAGTTGCATTCCTGTAGGTGGAGATGTTTTACTGCTTCCTCAATTTACACCAGAAACATCAGTCCAGTTTACTTCCAGTGCGCAGGATTCGGGCAGTAAAAACCCACAAGACAGTGGCTGTTAAACATATTACGTGGAAAACCTGTTTTTAATTCACCATAGATCATCTAGAGAAAACACTATTGTGTTGTACAGTAAATGCAGTTAGGGTGTTTTTTTTAGTTTGACAGAAAATTAGGGCATCTGCTGCTTCAATTCTGACATTGGGAAGCAAATCCCAGATTTTAGATCCCAGAACAATGCTTAAAGGATTTTGGTTTTATCAATCCATTGTGAATCCTTTTGTTAAAAAGCAACCTCCTAAATAATCGGTCTCTTGCAAAATTGCCAAAATTCAATTTATTTGTAAAATGTCCCAATGTGTATCTGTACTCACTTCAGCATTTAAATCTTGTCCACTGCGGTCCCTTATATTTGTCAGACAACTGCCTGTGTTGTAAGATTGGAAAACGTTTTCATCCCCTCTCAGGAGAGCGGGTCATACCAATTGTAAGATTTACAAAGTTAGATGTATCTCTTTTGTCAATGATGTACAGCATGGCAAAATGGGATGGACTGCGTTGTTGTTGAAAGGTCCTACATTAGTAAATGCAGCAATATACAGCATGCATTTTGTCCTCTAGCAGTAATGCGAGAGTCATACATTTACTGATCTATTACAAACGTCTTTAAATGTGCAGTGAAACATTTCCATACGTGTCACCCCTTTCTTCCTGTGAGGTGCTAACACCTGGTTAGTAGCATTCAAACACCCTGTGGATTAGTGAAAAAAACAATTAAAACTGGTCTTTTATGTCTTTACTACATGAGATTCCCAGTATAACAAACCATTGTAATCAATCACAAACTATCAATACTTGTTTATCTTGGTCTTATTCATGTCTCATTCCATAAAAATGCCGTAACAACCTGTCAGCAAATCGTAATTCACATTCTGACATTATTGGCAATGCATTTCTGAGATGAAAAGAAAGCCATTAGCAACATTTTCCCTCCATTTTTCCAAAAGTTTAGCAAACTGTAGCAAAAGGAATTTTAGCCCAATGACAGAAAGAAAAAACCAGCATAACCTGTAGTATACTGGAGTAAATGCTTTTCTGAAAGGCACTTTAACAGTAGTCACTGAAGGATGTAGCTGAGTGTTGCTTATTCTTATTTCAGGCTGTGAGCACAAGCCGCTCTTCTTAAACTTTTCCACCCACAGCTGCTTTAAGTGCAGTCTCAAGGGTCCTTGAGAGGGCTTCAGGGGGTTCTCAGCAAAAGTGTGGATTAGTGCAATTTCAGATTGAATTCTCTAGATATCATCCAAGTTAGAATCAGCACATATAATAACTCTCAAATGGCTTCAAAATACTAGAACTTAGCAAACAGTGTCTATGGTCTCCAGGGTTAAGGACATTTGGAGAGGGATTTTTCAAGATTATATTTATACAGACGAGAAACAAATTAAAGTGAATATGAAGGAATTCAGGGAATCCAACATATGAGAACAAGTAACAAGAGAGAACATATTTAAAAGCCTTTAGTCTAGTGGATACATCTTTATTAGAATTTATTTTATTTTATTTATTTAAGCAAAGCCAACATGTGTCCCCCACTCTATTTCTAACCCTAACCCTTTTAAGCCCTCTGTCATACTTGTGCTTTTATTTTGGAGTGTCTGTTTTTGCCTTCCTGTTTATACATTTGTATCAACCTGATACCTTTTTCATTTGATTTGTGATATATCTGTATTTCCTTGAGTTAGCTAAGAAACGTTCATTTGTATCTTTAACTCATAAACTGATACTTTGTTCTATATCAAACACTTCCATCACTTACCCCTGTCTATCTTCCCCCAGGCATCATGTCCACTATGTAATCCCGTACGATGGGGACCATTCCTTGGTGGACTCTTCAGAGAACTACTTTGTGAGTGACAGTGTGACCAAGCAGGAGATGGACTTGATGCTGGGGCTGCTGCTGGGCTTCTGCATCAGCTGGCTGCTGCTGTGGCTGGACGGAGTCCTACACTGTGCCGTCAGGGCCTGGAGGGCGAGTCGCTACTACGGTAAGATGGACTCCGTTTTCTGGTCTGCTGCAGATACACATTAACACAAGCCAAACAAAAAGGGCTGTGGGGAAATGCCAACCTTAACCAAAGCCATGACAATCTTGAAAAATTAGCAAGATAATTAGCCCCATGATTTGGATCCACTCTAAATTGTAACTGGTTCTTTCTTGGCCCATGATACACACTTCCAACAAGTTACAGGATATGAAATGATCTTTGTAGATGCATCCATCCACCTTGTATCTGCATGTGCAAGCAATTGCCAGGTTATACAGCAGTTGGTGGACAACCTTAACCAAAGCCATGACAATCTTGAAATATTAGCAAGATGATTAGCCCCATGATTAGGATCCACTCTAAATTGTAACTGGTTCTTTCTTGGCCCATGATACACACTTCCAACAAGTTAAAGGATATGAAATTATCTTTGTAGATGCACCCATCCACCGTGTATCTGCATGTGCAAGCAATTGCCAGGTTATACAGCAGTTGGCGGAGCTCTCGTAAATGACCTTCCCCCCATTGCTTGGCCTATATTTCGCTCTACTCAATGTTTTTTCTTCTCAGTTTACTGCGTCCTCTTGAAAATCATATCCAAACCTTCCAGCTGTGTGATCAGATGGAATCGAGGATTATACATTTTTTTTTCTTTTTGACAAGCTGAATTACTCTTGATTTGTTTTCAGGAAACATATATATATATAATATACATGTAAAAAAGAGTACCACCATTATGTTCTGACTATGGTAAACTCATTATTCACAAGATCATTATTTTACAAGACAAAATGAAAGGTTTAAGTAAAAGGTTTAGCCTGTTAGATACATGTTTTATTTGCATTGATTGGTTAAAATAACAATAGGTTAGTGTTTTTTAAATCAGGTTTGACAGAACATCCTCTGCTTACCAAAGCCTTTGTGCAACATTGTAGGAACTGTAAGGTAAACCTTAAATTATCTAATTGGGGACACTGCAGAAGCAAAATTGTTGCAGTAAAAAAATGTTTTTATATTAATTAGTTTAAATGATAAAGATGATGCAAACGCCAACTTGCTTGAATTGAACCCCAGGTAAGACTTAATCTAGATGTATCATGACATGCCTCGTGTTAAGGTAAAGATAAAATTACAGATGATGGAAATGCATTAAAATATGTCAAGTACGTCAAATTATAAAATTAAAATAAAGACACTAACTTTGGACTCCTGGACTTCCACAGCTGAGGAGGCACAGCAAACGTAGGTCTTCTAAGGTGATGAGGATAGATTTGCGAGTCACTAGAAGGGCCCTTAAAGAGGATCTCAAGCAGCAATCAGAATCACTTTGGGGTTAACAAATCAAGCAAATAAGCTGACTTAAAGCCATGAAATCAATTCTACAATTGACAGACAGTCAGTCAGAGACAAGGATTAATGTACTGTGGTCAATTCTCTCGGAGAGCCTGATTAGCCGGCTGAATAAACTATGTTGATATTTCTCCTGCAAAGAGCCCAAGTGCGTCACAACAATCAAGCCTGAAGGAGACACAAGCATGAATGACCTTCTCCAGGGCTGCAAATGAAAGACAAAAACCATCTTAGTTATCGGCCCTAGTTAAATAAAACACAATCACACCACATAAGCAAACAAAGACATACTTCAGTGTCAGTGAAGACAGGCTGAGCAGATTACACATAAGATAATTAACAGCGCTAGTATAGGGACCAGGAGGGGTTGTTAGCGTGACATAATGCAGGATACATCTATAATTCAAGGCTTAATTGGACTTTAAAACAGCAGGTCAGCTGTGATATACCCCAAGGAGAGGCTATTAATAGAAAATGATGAGGGACCCAAGATAAACCCCTGGGGGACACCACAAATGAAAACACGTTTTATCTGGTATGAAGTTAACCAGCATAACACTACATTGGTATCATAGAATCAATTCATATATAGTGGTCCACTTTGTGAAAGGCTGAGCTAGGATGAAAGAAAATCAAAGTGTTTCGTTTCAGGCAGAGTGAGTTCCCAGAGTCACTGCGGTATCAACAAGGCACCACTGTTCCTGTTCCTGGCCAGGAAATTCTTTCAGCATGTAACTGTGAAACCAAATACTCTCATTTGCATATTTTGGTATACGAACAGACTGATTAATTAAATAAGATACAGTGTACAAAGAAAACAAATCTTTAAAAGGTGCTGTTTGGGTATTTAAGCATTTAGCAGAGACATGCCAGCTGTTTCCCCAAAGCCACCAACTTGCTGCCTCTAGCTCCATGCAAAGACATCAGCGGTATTTTTTCTTTTCATGTAACTTTTGGGTAAGGTTTAGGTTTCCAAAAAATGGCAAACTATTCCTTTAATAAATCCACAGCACTCCTATACTTTTTATAAAAATCAGTTTTTATCTTTTTATACACTAAGGCAGAAAAATGCAAGTCTTACATTACAAAATGGGAGCAGTTGGTTGAGTCAGGATGACATTTATCCATTGATGGTGAAGGAAAACATGGATTCAGAAAGATGTTTATATAATGTTTAGGCCTTTTCTCCAGGAAACATTTTTGACTTATGACAATAGGAAACACAAAGGTGTTACTATTAATATTAACACTCAAAAGTCTCAATGCTATTCCAGTGTGAGGTTCAAAAGCCGTTCCCACACACACATTTTTTTTGTGACCTCTGATAAGGTTGAAGGTGGAGGAGCTATGCTATAATTTATGTGATTGATTACAGTCCTACTTGTCAAGGGCCGAGTGGCTAAAGCGTCCTAAGACCACATAGAGACACAAAATGACCACAATGAGACACTCCAAAATAACTGCAAAGAGACAGAAAACAATACAAAAAACATGTAAAATAACTATACTTGTGAGAGTCTTGCCTGTCTGTCGCCAGGTCCCCATTGTCTCCAAATCCGCCAATGCTATGGGTTTGCATGGCCTTTTACTCAGTAATGATATTACTTTGGCTTCATCGGTAGCTGCATGTCCCAGAAATGTCATGCGTGTCAAGCTTGGTCATTGAGAACATTTTGACTAAAGTTAGCACTGTCACAGAGCAGCAAGGCAGACCTGGTTTGAACTCTGTAGTTGCAGTTCAAAGAATAAAAAGATAGCAATCATTTACACGTACTATACGTTTTTACATTCACAGGAGTGCAGAAAGCCGCAAAAACATAGATTAAATGTATTGGTGTGTAAATGTGTCAATTCACATTACACTGAAGATAAGATGAATTATTGTGCAGAGTTGGACTAGAATACTTCTCTTGGGGAAATTAGGTTGTCTCAATCTCTAAAATCTGACCATCCAGATATTTGTTTGAAAAAAGCGTTAAATACACTTTTGTAATACATTATACAATACTTATATGTGATTTAACATACATCTGCTAACCACGCTGGAGAAACAGAGAGAAAATGCTTCCCTCCCACCATCTGCTGTGTCGTAGCGAAAGCTACTTTCCCACATGTACTTAAATCCAACCGAGTGTGATAGTTGCTCCTCAATTTCCTGTCCCCCGTCAGCGCTCTCTCTGAGATATCTGTTTCATTTCTCTTACCGTATCTTTGTGACAGATGAACGAGGCATGTTACTTTAGTAAAGGAGAAGCAATGCAGCAGATTTAACGAGACATAATATTTGGTTTATAGTTCACCAACATTAAAAGGCTTTCAGTCAGGCTAAAGCTAAGCAGTGTGAAATCATGACATGGCAGCATGAAATCCCTCATAGTCTGGCGCTCTGTAGAAGAGACAACGCAGTGGATTCATCTCTGTTGCACTAGCAAGATGTTCGCTGATGAGCTGAGTATTAGCATCCTGGATTAAAGGGTTTCAGTTTCTCACGGTCAAGCTGTTCTACCCAGTCAGGATCAAACCCAAGGGGAAACACTCGAAGTTTTAGGTTTCGTTTAGCACAAATAAGCTAAAGTTACTGAATATTGCAACACGGTTTTTAAAAATAAGATTTTGAGGTTGACTAATGTGTCTGCGCTCTGTCTGTATCAGGCCTGTATTGTGGAGGTGGCCTGGATCCTCAGTTTTAAGGATAAAGTAGGTGATAAATGTAGCCTGGATACTTGGACTGCAATGGAAAACTCCTCGGGCAGGATAAAAAAGTATGAAGCAATGTTGGAACTTAAAGTTATGATGTGTGCTATTACCAATAGATGTATTAGGATAGAACATGTTATGTAGTATTTGGATTTTAGGTGTTTTTATGAGCTGCTACATTGTACAAGGGGTGTGAATTGTACAAGCTTTGATATATGCAGCTTTTGCTCAGAGGTGTGGAAGGTTTTGCAGCAGCGAGTCAGACAATGCTGTTTTTTCTCCAGTGCATTAGTACAATAGTGTAAAATACATCATCATAAAAAACACCCCCAGAGAGGAAGGAGCATCCATATTTATTAGCAGCAGTAGGAGTGGGGGATATGGGATTCTTCTTTTTGTACCGGGAGGGAATGCCCCTTTCTCTGTGTGTGTGTGTGTGTGTGTGTGTGTGTGTGTGTGTGTGTGTGTGTCAATGGTGACGTGGATCCTAGGTCCGACTAGTTTAGCCTCCCCCAGATGAGGAGTGAAGCTGAGGCTGACAGAGAAGGGAAGAGTGTGTGTGTGTGTGTGTGTGTGTGTGTGTGTGTGTGTGTGTGTGTGTGTGTGTGTGTGTGTGTGTGTGTGTGTGTGTGTGTGTGTGTGTGTGTGTGTGTGTGTGTGTGTGTGGTGCAGGATGGAGATGCTGTCACATCCCCACCCCCACATACACACTCTCTCTCCTCCTGAGCTATAAATAGAATGAGAGGGAGCAGCTGGAATGGCAAGTGAGAAACACACACACATACACATAAAACACACACACACAGTACATTGAGATGCACATCGATTCCTATTGCCCCCCACCCTTCCCACTCCTAATTCCATCTCTTGCTCCTCCCCCTCCACTTATTGAATCTACTCCTAGCCATTTCCTTTACAACGCTTCCTGATGCAACTACTCCCCCCCCCCTTCCTTATCCTTGCTAATATCTGATTACACAGTCTCTTTTGCAAAGACACCGGAGAAAGGGAAAACACCAAAATGGGAAAACCGATGACTTGGCGTTTGTACCAACCCCCCTTCCTAAAGAGCATAGCAATTGTGCCTCCGCATTTTTTTCTGCCCAGCATTACCATTTCTCCCGGCTCCATCCCCATCCTTTTATTCAAATGAGAGAAATCTGTCTTCGTTGCCCCTTTTCCTTTGGATACCCTTCAGAGCAGTCCTTGTGGACAGCATACCCATTCACAGCTATAAATAACTCACTCTCTCCCCCCTCCTCTCCACCCAACACCTCCACCTCCACCACCACCCCTCCCTTTGCTCACCCTGTAGCAGGGCCATTTGCTTCTGGGTTTGCTGTCTGGGGCTCTCCCCTCTCTTCTGTCTCCGTGGACCCGACTCTGCTTCGCCGGCTCCGGTTTATAACCCGACAAGCTCCAACATCTTCTCCGCCATTCCCCTCTTCACGTCATGACACCCCCACTCCAGTCAGATCGTTGATTTCTCGGCAGGCCTGTGTGATCTGTATGTACAGCACGTTGGCGGCAGAAGGCAGATACCATTTGACACTTCAGCCTGTAAAATCCTTGCGACTGTAGATAAATAAATGATGCCGGGATGCAGGTCACATGTGCAACAGCTCTGGACACAAATGTGAAAAATCAAGGGCAACATCACGGTGTACTTGAAGAGATTGATGCTTTTTAGTGTCTCATCCAATATTTCAATTTTCCAATCTTTCATCTAGTCTCTGTCCGTCTGACCTTACTTACTGTGAAAATCTAATCCTTACTTCCCAGAATTACATTGTTAGAGGTCTGATGTCAAACATTAGCTTTTCTAGTTTGAGGTCTGTGTTGAGCTTTAGCCCACTTCTAAACATCAATACATCTGATTCTGAGTCATATTCTGGAATAAGGTTTCATGAAGATATTTTATGTATTGTTTACAATTAAATTAAAGCTACAGTAGGCATTCATTTACATCATTTGGTAAAAGTTCAATAATAACCTTTCAGAATATTGTTATTCAAGTGGCCTAACAGAAACGAGACTTCCGCACCATCTCTTGGGTCTGTTTTAAGGCTTTAGAAAATGTGGCCAACATTGGGGGACTTTGACCAATTAAAGGTCATTTCAGACAGAGAGATCCTATTGGCTGTTCTACAAATGCAGAGGCGCGCGTATTTCCCTTCAGTGTAAGCCTAATACAAAAGTCGAATATCCTTCAGGAAAAAGTTGCTATGCATTGGCAATAACTGCCACTACGCAAAGTAATCTACAAAGGAAGAAGGATTTATCTAAAAGAGAGTGTTAGCAGATTTAGACTTATACCTTTTGTCTCCTGGAGCAGAAAGGTGAATAATCTCAGCAGTTCAAGTTTAGCCATTCATCACAGCGTTATTTGACAGAGAGAGAAGGGGAGTGACTTCCAACAGTCTTATACCCCAGGTAGTGACATCACAATCATGTGGTACAGCGCTAACCAATGAACACAGTTAGTAGTCGCAGCTAGTTACCTAAACAATATGGTACACAGTATTACATGGAGTCATACACTATACATGTCTGTATGTTATACCTCAACAGAGAGTCTGACAATATTAGCAGTGTTTTAGAGCTGGAGGCAATGTGGCTAACTGTTCAACTGTTGCCAAAACGTACAGCTACAGCTAGCTAACAGCTACATTAGCAGAAGGCTAAATTATTTAGCAACATTTTCTACCAATCTCTAAAGCGCTTTGCAGATATTTTAAAGTTTAAAATCACAGAAAACATGCCTACATCTCATAGAATTCAGTTCATGATAATGTTGATGATAGGAATTAATAATACAGGTTATATGAGTCCTTTGCAGTTTCCGTCCGTTTGGAGGGTATTGGAGGACTTTTACCGAATGAATGCTGTAATTTAAAATTCTGGCATGCACAGTTTTAAATACATATTCAACATTTATCTCAGAATGGTGATAAGAAGTATAATTGAAGATAAAGTATTGAAGAGATTGACAAAATAACGAGCCCCCATCATTTAAAAATAAATAAATAGAGAGCCAATATCAGCCTTTAATCATACATTCTTAAAGCAGCATTACGGTAGAAAATGATTGTTGAAAAAGCATATACTCATTCACTTGAACATGGAGAAGGACAATTTATTTCACAGCAGGGGCGGCCTGGCCATTGAGAATCCCGGGAGTTTTCCCGGTGGGCCGGTACCGAAGTGGCCGCTCGGACAATTCACTAGCACTCACTGAGTCTCCGAAATCCTGAATTCAGTTTTATCTGCTCTTGTATGCACAATGAGAAAAGCAAGACAATGTTTTTTCTAATACATCACATACACAGCAGTTACACTTTGTCAACTTGTGACTGGACATGTGACATTTATTGTGACATATTAATGATACTTTCTGTTGCACGGCTGTAGAGGGGGTTTCCTTCTTATTTGAACTCGAAAGTACTTTCTTGCCAATTTTCCTCCTGTTTGTCATTCAAGAATTGGCATGCGTTCATGTTTTTGTGTTTACAATGCTCAGACTCTTATTATCATACTGACCTAGTTATGTCATATAAAGGCAAATAAGTATGAGTTAAATGTTTGGCAACATCTTTTTTTGCATGTCATCCTTATACGCCTATCTCACTCAATTCTCAAATAAAAGCCCAAAAATAAGCTTTAAAAATAAAACTTACTTTGGTTCACGTTGTTTAAGGCTGTATATTCTGTATGGTATCATTCATTTATTTTGAGTGTGATATGGTGAAAAATATTGGCCATAAATAACCCTGAGAAAATAAACATCATATAATAAACACCGCCATCAACTTTGTTTACAAGTACTCGCTTTCTAGGCTTTTAATCTTCAATTGGGTTTTTCTTTTTCTTTAAAAGCTAAATGCAGGACTCATATATTTTTAAAACCCATGGAGCAGACTCAGTGAAGCACTCTATATTGCAATACACTCCAGGTTTGATTTCTGCTGTTGTAATAAAGACACTTTATAGTTTTAGGCTCATAGATGTTGTATTTCTTGCCATATGTGTCTTTGAAATTGTGAGTCACCCTGTGATTCTTTGCTCTATTTTGAGGAATTCACATTATAGAAACTTTAGAAAAGGTAATTTTCAAAAGACGACCAATTAATTGGCATATCCATCAGAGGTGGATAAAGTTTGGCAAATATCTAGTGTTAAAAGACAACTTCAGCTATTGATCACACACTAATGCTTACCTCCTCTGACCATCCTGTCCTCTTCTCCTTCTCCAGATACTCCGTCCTGGTCATGGCTGCCCCAGTTCTGCAACCTTCGAGATCTCCGTCGCCGAGCCCAGCTCAGACAGCTGGAGGACTCCAGTGGCAACATGGTCCACATCAAGCAGAAGCTCTACCACAACGGTCACCCTAGTCCCCGCCATCTCTGACTCTAAAAAAACAAAAAAATATTCCTCCACCCCATTCCCTATTCTCCTTTCCAAAGCCCCTCACCCCCTTTCCCAAACTCCCCCTTGGCCAGCTGTTGCGTCAGAGAACCTGGAAAACTGCCCTCCCACTGTTCACAACATGGCCCCCTTAAAACCCTGTGACACAACTTTCTTATGACTAAACTTGACTCCTGTCAGCACTAAAAAAAAATCCCAAAATGGAACAAGATGATTATTTGTTGCCACTGAAATCTTGTCTAATGTCCATGTCCACCATCGTGGGAGGAGGAAGAAAAAAAAAAACATTTTTAAGGGTGTTTTTTCTGTATAGAGACATTTTCTGTGTTCATTGTTAAACTTGGCATGCTCTTTTAGAACAGGGTAAGATGTGGGCAGCGTATTGGAACGGGGCGGCAAAGACGGGTTCAGGATTTTCTTTTTTCTTTAATGGGTGGGATTGGGACTTTGTTGGTGTTGGGAAGGACGAATCAGATTGGTGGGTGGGTGGGTTTTTGTGATGGCTAGATTGCTGCTTCTGTACATAGTTATAAATACAGGCAAGGGGGATTTAACAGTCTTTAAGAAGAGGGTGCGTGGGGGGATTTTTGTCGTTCAATAGAAAACCTAAATGATGGACTGTGTGGTTAAAGATTATAGGAATGGAACTGGAAAACGAGTCTGTTTGAAAACTGGATGTGAAACCATGTGATTTCTGCTAAAACACAGATTAATTAGCTTTGTTACTTAGTGAATTAACTGAATGTATTATTTTTTCCTGTAAATATGTGAGGGGGAGGGGAGCGTGTTCGGTTGTGGTCGGGGTTCTCTTTGCAATATTACCATTATTTTAGTCGACACGGGAGGAGAAATAAATGCCAGCCAAGACGAGTTCAATACACACACACCCCTCCATCTTCCCTACACTGTGCTCAACAGCGCAGTTCAATTTTCTTTATCCAATTCCCTCTCACTTATCAGGAGCAACCAGCCTATCAGCAGAGGGAACCCTCACACAGCCCCCCCTCGTCCTCTCTGTCCAGACATTGCTGTTGTGAGGATGAAATGTCTGTTTTATTAAAAGTGCCATTGAAGCACAACAGTGACCTCTGATGTTTGATTGTGTCACTCCAATCCTGTGAGCGAAGATGGGAACACATTCTCATAGCGAGAGGTTATTTCAGAGCAGCAACAACAACAGGCAGATTATACAGAGGTCCTGCTGAAAACTTCAGTTTGGTTTGTTATTATTCCGACATAAATGTCCTAAGCACTGACTAACAACACTTCTGAAATGACTAACAATGCCAATGGCATGCTGACGCTACTGAGAAAAGCCCTCCACTATTATCAACAGCAGGATATGACCCATTGCAGTGGCAGCGAGGGTATTTTTTTCATCTTGGCTGATACTCTTTAGCATATAATATACCTCTTATCTGCATGCAGTCCGAATATTAACTTGGTTTTCCATCATTCTTTGAAAAGATGAACTACGACAGAAACTAATAACTATTTTTATAATTGATTAATCTCATAAATTCAACCCTTATATTGTAATACAATAATGTAAGAGAATTGTTTGTAGTGTCTAACAAGCAGTCTCAAAGCAACAGATTAAAAATATTTAAAACTGAGAAAAGTCAAAAATAAATCCTCACATCTGAAAAGCAAAATACACTAACACATGTATTACCGAATCATTTGGAAGTTTTCTCTTGATGCGGTCAGGAATTTGATTGCATCAATTATGCAGTTTTTATTTTCTTGTTCAGCACATCTTCGAGGAAAAGTTACCTGGGTCTAAAGCGTAAGTGTAAAACACTAGTAGACAAAAAAATGTGAGTAACTTGAGCATTGTTGGAGACTAGCTTGACTAAATTTAAATAATTGGCTGGCAGAACCCACAGTCATTTTATGAAAGGTAAAAAAACTTGTCAAGGGCAGGTCTGCACCAGCACTCTTACTAAGAAGTGCCAGGAAAGAAATGTTCTGAACCAACATTTTTACAGAGGTGCTTTTGAACTCTTGCCAGTACCGGTCAGCAAACACATGAGAACTACCCTTTCAGAGGGCACACTCTCAAAATGTCACACAGCCAGATTTTGAAAACGACAATGACAACCAAAAGAGAGACAGAAAGAAAGAAAGAAAGCAAAAATGCAATACATAACAATTGTAGTGGTCCACAAATGCTTTTACTCAGATTCTTACAAACTTACAGGCCAGAATACAAATATTACCTTGAAGCCGTTCACAGTAATTGTGTTAAACATTTTGATAGAATAGCAGACAGACTACAAAGTAAGTGTTTCACACCTAGCGTTAACAGCATTTCATCCACATCAAGTGATCATTTCTTTGGACTAGGCTTGGCTTGGGGTTTGTCCTTGTCATCCCCACTCTGTTCATTTGAAAGAGGCTTCTCAGTTTCTACTTCTTCAGTGCTGGTCTGAGAGGCAGCCGACTTCTCAGTGGCTGGACTTGTTTGGGCACCAACCTCAGCAGTCTCGGGCAGTTTCACATCTTCTGTAGAGACAGTGTCTGCGTCCTTGGTTGTCAGGAATTCGGCTTCCTTTGAAACCTCTTCTGGTGTGACTTCGGCTTCCTTGGTAACCTCTTCTGGTGTGACTTCTGCTTCCTTGGAAACTTCTCCAGCTATGACTTCTGCTTCCTTGGAAACCTCTGCAGATGTTACTTCAGCTTCCTTCGAAACTTCGGCGGATGTTACTTCCGCTTCATTGGAAACTTCTGCGGCTGTCAATTCCGCCTCTTTGGAAACTTCTGCAGATGTGACCTCGGCCTCCTTGGCAGCAATCTCTGTAGCCAAAGTCTGAACCTCTGTGGTAGACCCAATGGCAGAAGTCTGAGGCTCCTTGGCTTCAGTTTCTGTTGAGATTAATTCAGCTTCCTTGGCAGCTGTCTCAGCAATCAAAGGTTCAACCTCCTTAACAAGCTCTGTAGCAATACTCTCGGACTCCTTGACCACATCTGTTACAACCTCTTGGGCCTCTTTAGTAATCTCTAAAGTTTCAGACACAGTTTCCCCCAAAACCTCATTTGAGTCCTTGACAACCAAACTTTCTACAGCTTCGACCTCCTTGGCGACTGCTGCCTCAATCTCCTCACTGACGGTTGCTACGGCATCAGCAACCCTGGCCACATAAGTTGCTATTACTTCAGCCTCTTGAGCCACATTGCTTGCAATTTCTTCTGCAACGTTTCCTGTATCAGTTGCTACTACCTCGACAACTTTGATGGCTTCAGATTCTACAGCAGCAATGATCGTGGCAGTGGACTCGGTTTCTTGGACTTCAACGACTGTAGCCTCTGGTTCCGGGACAACATTAGAGATGACGGCATCTAATTTCTCTTCCTGAGCAACAGCAGTGACTGTTGTTTCCGAGTGTGCTAGAACATCTGTTTCCTCCTTGACTGCTTCAATGGCCTCGGTCTCTCTACTAACAGCAACGGTCTCTTTGGCGATGGAAGCTGGTATGCTCTCAGCCTCTATAACTTCAGCGACTACTTCTTTCACCTCAGGCACAACAGTGTCTGTAGCTACAGCTGTACCAACAACCTCAGTTAGGTCCTTAATGGCTTCAACCTCTTGCACCAACGGAGCAGCAGAGGCTGTTTCAACAATGGTTTCAACTGCAATAGCTTCACTTTCTTTAACCAAAGTGGATGCTTCTTTAAGGATAGCTTCTGCCTCTAATTCTGTAGGCAGAGCAGCTGCTTCCACCTGGGCAGCGCTGCCCACAACATTAATGAGGGGAAGGACTTGTTGTATAGTTGGGGTTGTGTCTTCGGTTTGTGCAAGTGAAGCAGCTTCCTGGGCTGTGACTTCTGCAGCCATTTCCTTAGGGACAATTACACCGAACTTGCCAACACTCGCACCTGCTTCCATAAGCAGCCAGTCCATTTTCTGTGCATGCTGCTTGACGGCTTCCTCAACTCTTGAGTCAATCATTGCTTCGGTCAAAACTCCATCTTCAGAGGAGTATGCGGCAGCCTTCAAGGAAAACAAAATCAGTACAAAGGTTTGCTTTAGATGTTTTACGAAGCAGATTCATATTTTGTGTCATCAGGCTGTTCAACTCACCTGCCAGGCCACACCAAGTTTGGAGATTTCACGACCAGACATGCCTTCTGCTTGCACTGCAATTTCTGAACACTTCTGGCCATAGTCGAACTGAGTTAACTTTAATCTCCTGTTGAATTAAAGCACAAGACGTTTGTATAGGAGATAAGGCTTGAGCTTAGCTTTTTTCTGATCATTGATCCTCTGCACATTTACTGGTTTTAACTGTCCAATACACTTTATAACAGCTTCTGTGCTAAACTTCCTGAGGACTTAAACAACATTTAATAAAGCAATAAGTAAGGATTCAGACACAACTTTGGTTTCAGGACGGAACACATTACAAACAACATAATGCAACCTCGAGAGACCAATTATTTCATTTGCAGTAGAAAATATCCTCTGCAACAGAACTGCAGCAGTAGCTGTTTGAAATTAATATACAATAAGTGTACTCACTGTCTTCCTGTAGTGGCAGGACCCAGCACAAATTTGTCGAAATACAAGCGCACCAATCTTTCCCTCTCTTCTTGACCAGGTAACGCAAAGTTTACGATCTCATCAATGCGGTCATTAATGGCCCAGTCGAACTGCTCTGGCTGGTTACTAGCAAGCACCAGCATGAACCTGAAGAGAGAGAATGAGACTTTTTAGACCCAGCCAGTGACCTTTTCATTCATGGCAATGATCCTTTTCACGCCAAGCCATGCACAGCGAATCACGTAAGATACCGACTTGTTGCTCTGCTCCCCAGTGCGGTAGAGGAATGCATTCAGGGTGGCTCTGAGGTCCTCACTGATTTTCTCCTGCAATGCAAAAATCATGACTCATGAATATTTGATGAAAACACAGGGCATCATCACCATGCATATGGTAACAGCTGAACTCACTGAGGATCGCTTACGCAGGAACGCATCGGCTTCATCCACGAAGAGCAAGACGCTGCAGTGAATAAGAGAACATCAAAGGGAATGTGCTTAAAAAAACTGCCATTTTGTATGTAAATCCCCTTACTTTAAATCAGAGCAGCAAGATAACGGCAGCTTTGTATGCAACATAAAATACAGTCTACACTAATTAACTCTCAGAGTCAATATTCAGAAGATGATACACTTTATAGCACTAATTTATTGAGTGTAAATGAAGCATATTAAAGTGTTGTACCCTCGCCTGCTGGTGCTGGCCCAGTCAAACACCTTGTGCATGGCAGTGACTCCATCGCGCCCCAAGGGTGCCACGTCCCCACCTGTCATGATGGCATAGTCCATCCCTGAATGGAGAGCCAGTTTCTGAAAGGCAACAGAATGTGCTTTGTTTAAAAAGGAACAGAGAGGCAATAAAGGAAAAATAGAAATGCACAACAGTCTTAAAAATATCATGTAACAATTAAGCTTAATATACTGCTTTACAAAGGGGCACCATCTTTAATTAATGAAAGAAATATACTCAAAATGTATCAAAAATATTGATTAAATGTTTTCAACAAAAAAGGAAAAGAAAAGAAAATCCAAAAGCCAGTCATACCTTGGCAAAGAGTGTTTTTCCAGTTCCAGGGGGGCCATACATCAGGATGTTTCTGTACAAGCCTTTGTTCTGCCTGGTGTTACGAGTGGCGATGGCAATGTCCCTTACCCGTTCCTCCAAATTGGCCTGTGTAATCAACAATTCAATGACAGCATTTTTCACAAAGTCTTAAAAAGAGCATTTGAATGTTGAATTTAAAATATATCAATAAAATCCATGCAGGGTAAATAACTCACGCTGAGAACCACGCCCTCCAAGGCATCCTGAGGTCTGCTTCTCAGACGCTTGGTTGTCTACAAATTAGAATAAGGGAGTTGGATGGTGACAAATCATTTAATGGCTAAAACAGTCATAGTTATTGTGTCCAATAAATATTTTAATATAATTTCTTATTATCTAGCCATAATATACAGAACATCTACATGAATCCTTTAACACTTTTTTATTCTGGTTTGCTATAGATATATAAAGCTATGTTTAGTCTAAAAACTGATTTTGGGGGATTTTTTTAAATACCCCTCACATATAGTCAATTTAGAAGGAATACGTGAATATATTGCAGATGTCCCATGGATAACACATCGATTTTAACAATGTCTGGTAAAAAAAAAAATACATTTGATGAACTACCATGATTTACAGGCCGAAGTAAAAAAATCTGAATTAAAACAAGGCTCGAGAAAATGTTCAAATAAAACTAAATAATCTCTATGTGGATATATGCTGCCTGCATCTACTTCGTTAGCAAAATATGGTTAATTTGATCAGCAGGTTCAACCAAAAACATGATTAGTGAAAACATGGAAATAAGTATGTATATTGACCGTGATTGGGTGTTTGATGCCTTCTACAACAGTTATCCTGGAGGTCTCTCGGACCAGTGATGGTTTCCCAAGACGAGACTCTATGAAGCGGCCGGCCACCGCTGTGGCATTCCTGGCTGAATACACTCCTGCTGCCAACAGAGTCAACCCAGCAACCTGTGGATAGGCCAACACATGCATCTTCAAATATACTGTACAGCATGAAGACCACAGCTACACATAATCCTCTGCAGTCCTCTTGTGGTGAAAGTGTGACAGATCTGACATTGATTTACCGTGGCTGTGACTTTGTCCCCGTCGGAGATGAAGGCCCTGAATCCCTCCCCAAACACAACTCCTGCCGTCCTGCCGGGAACAAAACACAATTATCACACTGACTGCCTCCAATGTGGAAACCTCGCTTGCTGACACCCTCTGGAATTTCACTTCCAGCTGAGGGAGATAGGAGATATATGCCAGTTACTCTGAGGATTAAGGAAATTCATTTTGCCCTCACTTTATAGATTCAAGGACAGTTTGTCTGTGTTCAGCAGCTTTCAGGCGAATCTGTTCCCTGATGATGTCTGCGTTCTCCCTCTCCACCTGGGCTTGGGCTTTGGACTGCGCTTCAATGCGGAGCAGGTCGTTCTTGTGTCTCAGCTCCATTTCATGTTGAATGGTAGCTAGGAGAAAGAGGCAGATTTTATTAACTATATTCTTTTGACCACTTCTGACAGGGGTGTATATTTGATTTACTTTAACTAGTGTGGAATAACCTAACACCATGGCAAAACTACACTGAACAAAAATATAAACGTAACACTTATGTTTTTGCTCCCGTTTTTCATGAGATGAACTCAAAGATCTAAAACATTTTCTACATACACAAAATAACCATTTCTCTCAAATATTGTTCACAAATCTGAAAAAATCTGTGATAGTGAGCACTTCTCCTTTGCCGAGATAATCCATCCCACCTCACAGGTGTGGCATATCAAGATGCTGATTAGACAGCATGATTATTGCACAGGTGTGCCTTAGGCTGGACACAATAAAAGGCCACTCTGAAACGTGCAGTTTTGCTTTATTGGGGGGGTCTGGGGGGGTCCGAAACCAGTCAGTTAAACTCTAACCCTAACATGTCACCCATTGAGCATGTTTGGGATGCTCTGGATCGGCGTATACGACAGCGTGTTCCAGTTCCTGCCAATATCCAGCAACTTGGCACAGCCATTGAAGAGGAGTGGACCAACATTCCACAGGCCACAATCAACAACCTGATCAACTCTATGCCAAGGAGATGGGAAAGGCCTCCACCTCGATTTAAAAGAACCTGCAGTTTTCTGGGGGATTGATGCCTATAACCTGAACACGTCTTCTCAAAGTTCCTATTATGCTCATTTTCAGGTTTCATATTTGTATTTTATGCCTCTGTCCTGTCCGTGCTTTCACTTGTTCCTCTTTGGCTACAAAAACAATTACCTCAGTTCTGTCTATTTAATTTAAGATCATTCGGACGTATCCAATAATTCATTTGTCCACTGCACATACTCACCATATTCCAATGTTGAAATATGTAGTACATTTATGTGTCTGCTGCATAATTTCCAGTGTTGGGCAAGTTACTTTTAAAAAGTAACTAGTAATAGTTATAGTTACTGCTCTCAAAAAAGTAACTAGTTACTTTGTTAGTTACTAAATTATAAAAGTAACTAGTAACAAGTTACTTTACTTTAAAAATAATAATAATACAAATACAAGTTGTTGTGTTGTTCTGTGGCACAGTAAGAGAAAAGACAACTCCCCATCATTGTAGCAATTATCATTATGAAATGTAGCTGAACAATAAAACACAAAAGATGTGTTTAGACATTTTGACAGGCATCTTTATTGTAGCCTGAACAATCAAGTTCTAAGTAGTGCACTTGTAGTGCAATATGAAATAAAAACAACTACACTCTTTTGGCAGTAACAANACATTTGTATGTGAGTCACATTGTCTGCTTACATGACAATATGTTGGTAATGATACTCTGTATAGGAAAATATAACATATGGTCATGCTACACCCATTAGTATACTTATGATACTTATCTGATAATACCTATGTAGCCAGGTGATTTAAACTATTTATTAGTGGAAGCTGGTGAAACATATTTTAGGTGGGGCTGTGGAAGATGCGCTGGGGTGCTTAATTCCCAGACGAGAGAGGGTAATTATTCTAATGAAACATATAATGGTTTAGATTTGATATACTAAATAGTATTGTACTTATTATAAATATAAAACTTTCCATAGCACCTCTATTGACTAGCCGCCACTGCTATATATTAACAAATAAAACATAGGCCTAACAACTGTTAATAATAATAATAATGATAAGCTGTACATGTATGATCTTTTTAAATATGCAAACTTACCGCCAGTTGATAACACTTTCGCAGTCCAAGCCATCTTTTTCCCATTTTGGGGCCACCAGACAAGATACTCCTTGTCCAATTCAGGATCGTACTCCCCCTCAATTAAATTTAACCGGCCAACTTCGATTGTATCATTGCTAAATTCATAGAGCCCGTACATTTTTGTGTTCAAAAGTAGCTCTAAGTAGTGGCAACAAAGTGATTACAATCCGGAGATTGCAGTTGGCACTGCGGTCTGTATCCTAGCAACGCTAGAGAAGCGGGAAGCGCGAGGCGAAAGTTGGGCACGCGCACGTCACCACTCACCAGCTATCCTCATCGGCAGAATAATCCGTGCCTGGAAAAAGTTATTTAATTTTGATTCTCATTCACAAAAAGAGAGAAAACCTGAGAATGTACAAAAGATATTTGTCAGATTTAGGTAGATATTCCCAGGACTACAAAACGGTACCGGAGGACCCGTATGGAGGCACAACTTGTGACAGGTAAGGACAGGTTTTCTCTTCATATTGGACGAACGGGATGAACTGCCCATACAAGACGTATTTCATTTGGTGGTTTTTGTCTCACATTACTGTATTCAACTAATTATAGCAGAGTATACTACAACATTTTGAAAGGTTTTTTAGATGTAGGCCTACATGCAGTGGCGGCCGGCCCATAGGGGCGCTAGGGGCCCCGCCCCCCTTCTTCCCACATGTTTGATTGTCATTCAAAATTAAAAATAAATTAAAAAATATATTTCCAAAAAATATATTTTTTTTATTTTATTTTATTTTTAAAGAACTAAGGTAAATATTATATAGTTGGTATCAGTAAAATGTATAATCTACAATAAAATCTTGTTTAAAATTGTTTTACGATGTCTAAAGTTACTGATAAGTCACATGTTCGCACGCACACACACACACACACACACACACACACACACTTCTCCGCCTCATTCTGTTTTCATTTTACTCGTTTCTTATTTGCAGCTTCAATATTGTAGGCTACTCACCTCGTTTCTTGTAGCCCTCGAAAGGGTTTGGAGGTTGATGCCTCGTGAACGTGGTTGTTTGGCTTCTTGTCCGCAGCAGCAGAAAGCATTTCGAATGTTTGAATGATCAAAGTGGGTCGTCACCGTCGATTTTCTTTATGCTCCAACACACAGTTGCACGGGGTGCAGAATAGTTTCCCCCCACTTTTTGCCCGGCTTTTAGTAGAAATGTTCGTCTGTAAATGAGATGGATTAGATATTTTCATCTTGGTGTTTTCTCTATCTTGGAGCTCCACCGTTCCTCTATAACAGTGTTGTTTACATTCTGTGATGCGCGAGCTGGTGACGTCACGTCAAGACGAGTTAACTTTTTTTTCTTCTCAATATTTGTGTAGAAAATGCGGGGATTATGCGGCCTTTTGATAAATATGCGGCCTTTTAGAAATCGCGCCATTTTTGCTGATTATGCGGTAAATTCTGCGACGCAGAATCGCGTTTTTCTGGAGGGTCTAGTTTTTGTCTCACATTACTGTATTCACGAATTATAGCAGAGTATACTACAACATTTTGAAACGTTTTTTAGATGTACATGTATAGATTTCACTTCGTGTATATGCTGCTATTATTCCTATTTTGATAACAGGTAGGGCAATATATGTAAATTACGTTATAAAAACATATAAAATCAATATTGACTCTAAAAAAGCTGAGACATATACAGTATAAACCAACCCTAGCTTTTTGCTGAGATGCCAAATGAAAATGCCAACAATCAATGTGTGTATAAATGTCTGTGTAACAGCTGTGTGATTTTATCAATTTACAGACTCTGACTCACCCAGTGATGAAGCTTCAAATGAAGATCGAATGGTGGGTGAGAGTATAATGTATTACAGTGACGATGAGGTTGTGTTAGATTCATTAAAATCATATTATCAGGATAGTTATTGTGTAGCCTTTTGCTTTAACTCAGGCCGATTACCATTCTGGCGGGATATCAGATGACAAAGGGGAGGATCCACATCATGAAATTGTAGTTTTTTGCATTGACTGATCCACAGACTTAAGAAATTGGACTCACTGGTGGACTTAACTATGACTCTGCTACTTGGTCACTGATTTTTTTTTTAATGCATTGCCACTGTGCATTGCCACAAGGTTCGTCCGTCATGTACTGTCTTTGTATCCTGTTTGAATGCTCTTTTTATGATGCCTGTCTCAGGAATAGCCCCTCTTTTTTTATTGAATTAATTTGATTTCAACTTTTCTGTCTCTCAGAGTGACGATGAGGAAGAGATGGCTGCAGACGACGAAGGAATAGATCAACAACATGAAATGGTACAACATAAACATGCAGGAATTGTTTTACTTATTACAAAAGAAAAAGTATTCTGTTAAAATCCATGACCTTTGCTACATTACAGGTAGCAGTAAGAGACAACACAGTTTTCTATGATGATAAGAATACAGATTTATCCGACACAAAAGAAGTTGGGTTACAAATATTTAACAAAATGTATCAGGAGTTATTTTATAACTTATAGTTAACATTATTTTCACTGTATGCAGGGGCGCCGTAAGGGGGTGAAAAGTTAGGACGATTCTAAGGGCCCGTGACTGACGGGGGCCCCAAAATGTTTAGAACATTAAGACATTTTTTTTTAAGTAACCTTTCATCAATCCTCAATAATTAACATTAAAAGAACGTTATATTGATAAAGTACTCACTAAACTTACGATTAATTTAACTTATTTTCTTCCAAAAGTTAATTATCCAAAGCCTCTGTACACCCCCTTCTATTTACATGTAATGGTTTTAATCCTGCCTCCAAACGCGGTGCTGCACCGGCACTTGCAGAGAGTGAAAACATGTGAGGAGGAGGCAGGATTAAAACCATTACATGTAAATAGAAGGGGGTGTACAGAGGCNACAGCCATGGGCACAGCTTACGTACTGTGTGTGTGTGTGTGTGTGTGTTTCGCGGGTTGCTAAATGTTTTGTGTGTTTATGTTGACAAGGAGGTTTAATAACTGTGTGCTGTGCTACACACAACGTGCAGTCGATTTCATTTTCATCTGCGTTTGTAGTAGAGTTAGCAGGGTATTTTTATTTTAACTCTCGTCCCAAAATTATTTTTTATCCTCCCTGACACTATTTTTTTCGGCCCCGGGACGACGGGACGTCCTTAAGCTCGAGCCCTGCATGCAGCTACAGATAGGTTGCACTTCCATTTACAGTACATTGTTATTGACTTTGGGCTTGGGAGGTGTAGGCATAGAAACATTTTGTTCCTCTACCAAGGCATCCTGGTAACTCATGATGAGACAGCTTGAAGCTTTCTGTATATAATATAATAGAGACACATGTTGCCATTTCAGTGACGGTTAAAGACAGCACAGCACAGCAGGGCAGGAACCCACAATCTTTTTCTGGCTCTTACCCATCTCCGGGGACTTCTCTCAGCTTGAGCCCCAGGGCCTGGAGCTGGTTGGAGAAACTGACAAACTCTGCTCCATCATCCCCGTCTTGAGGCCGGTTCTTGCGGTCCTTCACGATGGCCCTGCGTGCCGCCCGCTCGTCCCTCTTGCGTTCCATTTCATTCTTCTTGCTTCTCCCGACAGGTTTCGTCGTCTGCTTCCTGGACATGTTGGCTACTGTTGTTTCTGCGGGCATACAACACCAAAATATGCTTTCTTATAGGAACAAGATGGGACCTGCTTCAACCGCTGCCAAACATCTGAAAAAGATGAAAACGAAACAGAGGTGAGGGGGGTGAAGATTTCATATAAAGAGGTGGTTATTTCAGCCAGATAGTCTTCTTTTTAGACAATATACCTTCAGTGACTTATACACGTCCATGCTGAGTTACTTAAACTATTCATATGGAGAGTAGCTATAAGTTACAGCATGAGCTATTATTCATGTTGGCATATTAAAAATATAAATAAACAGTTTGTTCCAGTGTTATCTCGGCATGGTTCACAGTGACCACTTTATATTAAGCCATATTGTCTGATTGACAAGAAAACGTTAGCTTAGAAAAAATGTAAAGAAGTTACATTATATTACATGTCATTTGTTAGACGCTTTTATCCAAAGCGACTTACATACATTCAGTACTGTGGACAATCCCCACAGGAGCAATTTGGGGTGAAGTGTCTTGCCCAGGGACACAACGACATGCTGACTGCAGTGGGGGTTGAACCTGCGATCCCCTGATTCAAAGTGCAGCACACTATCCACTGAGCCACAGCCTCACTTGCTGGTGTTTATGTTTATTAAATGAACATCAAAAATAAACACTCATTATATAGGATATAGGATATAACTTAGGGATGAGGTTGTATGCAATAAAAACTGATATAACCAGTGACTTAACATTATTAGCAACAACTTTAACTGTATTTAGTTGACTTTGTAAGGTTAATTTTAGAATTACGTTGAATAACTTGACAGTAAGGCCAGTTTGGTTATATAGCTGACTTAAGTTAACTATATTATATTATTAATTGTAATTGTAACGGAGTATTGACAGTACTAGCACATTAGTATTACTTGTTAGCTAACACAAACGGAGTCAAGTTAGCTGTTAGCTGACATGAAGTTCGGCAGCTAGCAGCTAGCTTGTTAGCATTAAACGGCTGGGCATTACATAATAAATCATATGTTTCCGCTTGTAGCATTCCCTACATAGACAACAACTGGAGCGGTTAACAGTAAATAGAAGGATGCTTACCGTTAACAAGCTGGGTTTTTACAAAATATGACAATGTTTCTTTTTGTTTCATTTGTCTGTCTCGTAATGGTTTGTATCAGTTTTGTTTACAACAAATGTTCCGCTTCCGTGTGTCCGTTTACGTTGAAACGTACGGAAGGGGGAATGGGCCAAACTAGGCAAAACATTTTTTCTTCTTCTTCTTTCGTGTTTATTGGCGGTTGGCAAACCAACTTGTAGGTGCATTACCGCCACCAACTGGACTGGAGTGTGGACAAGAGACTAAGCAGAAAACAATAAAGAAAAGAAACAAAACAAAGAACCAAAACTCTAGATTATTTTAAATTGATCAATTTCTCTTAGAAATGTAATAATCTCACAATATATATTGCCTGATGTTTTCCCTAATAGTCCTGATAGCGACAAGTCATGGAATTTTGCTTTCTTCAGTGTCTGGAAAAACACATTTCTTTGAGTACTATATTTCCTGCAAAGCAGTAAAACATGCTCAACAGTTTCTGGCTGGCTACAGTGTACTTTCCGGTTGGATGCTTTCCTATTATACTTAATGGATGATTGAGACCTGTATGACCTATTCTTATCCGAGAAATGACATTTTCCTCCCTTCTTTTAAACCCCACCTTCCTTCCATCCCCCACATACCTTTGAATGTTATAAAGATGTCTTCCTGTATCACTAAGGTCCCAATGATCTTGCCATGTTGTTTGTGCATATTTCTGTATGAATGTTTTAACCTCCGCTTTACTGAGTGGAACTTCTATGTCTATGTTCATACTTCTGAG